>NC_051182.1:59941257-59966210 GCF_013339695.2 Rhipicephalus sanguineus
GTGAGATATGGACGCCATCTGGCAATACGTCGGGAAACATGAGTGCTGTGTTGCGTGCTGGTAGTCCCGGCGCAGCAGCAGGCGAAGACCTTTGCAGAGAAACGTCTGCACTCAACGAGTACTCTCCACACACTCTTTTATTTACACGTCGCCTGGGTAAAACAGGAACGCCAGAGCGGCGCCCACAACCGGCAGCCTGAAGGCCGCCCACAACGCTGCTTTTTCATTTTTTAAATATTTTTTTTCACCTTCTTGGCCTTCTCAAAATTAAAGTTTTTCAACACCAACCCATGGCATTCGTACAGTGCAATACAGAACCGAAACCGAAACACACAATGAGCTCGTGCGAAGGGCACGGAGGAAGGCAAATTTCAGCGCAGTCGCATTTTCAGCTTTGTTGAAACAGCGCTCACTAGACGACGAAGTAAAAGAAGGCACAGGACAGGCAGCGCCTGTCCTGTGCCTTCTTTTACTTCGTCGTCGTCTAGTGAGCGCTGTTTCAACAAAGATGAACGCATACCAACTCGCTCAAGCTTCCATTCTTATGCATTTTCAGCTCAGCTTAAGAAACTAGGGTCCTTAAAATTACGTATGTATGCATTTTCTATTAAAGGAACACGCCACCTAATACTTTCCTAGTGATGTTGCACCTCAGATATGCATGATATTTACTTTTTGATCGACAACGTTCACAACTATGAACAGCCATACCAGTTCAAGACGGCTGGCCCTTGGGCAAGTGGTTCAACTTTGGCCGAGTGGCTGAATCGAGGGACGTGCCGACAAACAGAAAGACAGACAGACAGACCAAAATTTCTGCGTTTAAGTTCCCCAAGAAAGACTATCGTCTTTAAAATGCGGCTCCAACGTGGTGTACGTTTTCATGTAGCGACATGTGGCAACAAGTGATGCATCGAAAATTCGACGAACGCCTTTCTCAAACGGCATGCCCATAGACGTGCTGGGGGGTCGCACACCATTGTGGTAGGCTGAGCCGTGCTTTCAAGAAGGGAGAATTCGACTTTTTTTTCGTCTTCTTCAACCTCTACTCCCCCCCCCCCCTTCCCCCCTCCCTTCCCCTCGTTCAGCGTCATTGTCGCGAAACTCGCTTGACCAGGCAGGGTAGGGTGGCCGTCCCGACGGAGGGACAATCGTAGCTGCGGGAGCAGGCTTTTTTTCACTCCGACCAGCAGAATTCTTCAAGAAGTGCGGTGTGTGGACATGTGTGGTGGAAAGAAGTCAAAATCGTGCACGAGACGGATACGCGGCAGGATTCCGGCATTGTTTTCGGCAGAGATCACCGCAGCGAGAAACCAATGGCCCCCTGCTTCCATGTTGAACTCGCTCACCACATATAAGGCCACGTATTCACTACTGTTACGTGTCATCAGATTTTTGTTCTCTTCTTATCGCGTATTTTCTATTGACCATCGGGTTTTGTGTATTCTGATATGGTGCGCTTGCATTTTTTATTCACTCGTGTTTTTAGCGATCCAACGGGCACACGTGAGTGGTTTTTATGCACGATTCCTTTCTGTTACAATCTTACCTTTAGATTAGGAATGCGTGCGTGTCTATCTTGTTTAGATGTAGAGTTCATGGGATCTTGTGGTACCGCTCGCAATGTGTTTCGCGTCGCGTGCAGCAGTTTATTCATCTTTTTGGCCTTATGTTATCACTGAAAAATTGCAATTTCCGCTTATAGGATAACGCTAATTTAATTGCCAGTCATGTGTTGCGAATGCCTACCGTTCCTTGGTGAATTTAATAAAGGTCGGGGGGGGGGGGGTGCTCCTCTGCTCCTAATTAGCTCACGCGTTGCACAATCTTCTAGTCTAGTTGCCACTCTTAGTCTCGCTTTTCCGGCAAGCCGCCTAACATTATCTCCCTTTCTTCGGGTCCGTCTTTAATTCTACTTTGATGCTGCTTCGTTTACATCTCCAGAATTTTTTTCGTGATTCGGCACCGTCGTTACTGAAAAGCGCGATATCGTCCGCAAAACGCAAGTAGCTAAGATATTCGTCGTTAATCCTTATTCCTATTTTTGCGCGTTCTAGTTCTTTCAATATTTATAGTGAATGTACCGCGCATAACGGTGATGAGATTGTAACTCTTCGCATAGGCGTGCGCACAGTGGGGCAGTGGGGCGGGCGGCCCCCGTAGTCACCTAAGAGGTGGGCGCAAGGTCTGCCAAAACACATTGACTTATAGGGAGGGGGGGCGCCGCGATTAACCTTCGCCCCCCCCCCCCCCACCTCTAAAGGGGAACCCTGCTCACGCCTATGATTTTGCGCCTGACCCCATTCTCGATTAGGATTGTCCTGCTTTTTTTAAGGAATACGGTGGCTGTGGGGTTGTTTTAGATGTTGGCTATGGTATCTATAAATGTTTAGATATTCCTTTATGGCATAATTATTCCGGAACTGCTGGCGTGTGCTCATACCTGTGAATAAATTTGTGTTTATCACCTTGCAAATGTGTTGCTCCTTAATTTCTCAGACGCATGCGTAGTTGGTGCAGCAGGTCTTTCATCAATTTAGTTGTGTTAGAGACAATATTGACTTTCGTTCTCGGCCTTGCAGGTTCGACAGAATTTTGGGTCTTAATCGCACACCAAGACATCAGTGGAGCAGTCGTTCTAATTAGACAGCATTTTTCGAATATGGCACCAATGGTAGTCGATGAATGCCGTTGGGCCGCGAATAGTCTATTTTAGCGCTGCTGATTTACAGTACAGTAACCACAGTAATACCGAGCTGCCGTGGTCGCCACGCAGCCATTTTACTTCATAACACGTGTATCAGCCTGCCTGATCAAGTTACTTTACGCATCGAGCAACTACCGCCGGTGTCCTCATATAAACTAGGTGCAGACCACGACGGTACAGTACCACCGTACTTAACGCATGGTAAGCCACCACTGCTAAACATAATAACGGGTGTAAACGGTCACGCCGGCGGCTACCCGACGTCGGCGGGGCTGACACCACGCCAGCATCGGCTAGCATACATAGGCCCAATGACGGCTTGCCATCATCGGCTGAATAACGGCAGGCCCGTCTCGGACCGACGCTGGCTAGCCCACGTCGGCCCTAAGCCGGCAAGCCCGCATCGGCCCAACGGCGGCTAGCCCACGTCGGCCCGAAGCCGGCAAGCCCGCATCGGCCCAACGGCGGCTAGCCAACGTCGGGCCGATGCGGGTGAAAGTAGCGCGAGCGTGATTTGCCGACGTGGGGCCAATATTGCTGCCGTCATTTGCCGACGTTGGGCCAAGATCGGTCCAATGGCGGCGTGCTGCCTGGGCCGTATTTGGGTCCTTTTCCAAGAATCCTTGCGTAGTCGTCGGAAACGGACGCACCTCCCACCACTAGCAAACCAGTAGTACCGCTGTTGTTTCCGTCCTTCTCTTGAGGCTTTCTAAGGTGTCCCAGTAGCTTGACCAGGATGCTATTCCAGGCAGCCTCTGTGGTTTCATGGACGGTGCGCCTAAAGCCTTGTAACTCTCTCGCCGCCATAAAGTGCGGGTGACAAGAGAAGCACAACAGTTTTAGCCAGTCATCACATAGACGAATCTTGCTCCACAATTCGGACCGTAGAATTTTGCACACCCGTTTAACGTGGCTCCAAGTCGGTGTGGTAGTGCCGAAGAAGGCAACCACTTCGTTTGGGACGAAGCATTTCTTGGTACAAAAGCCGATGTATCTCACCCGACAGGTAGCCTCCACGATGTTGGCGATGAGCGTGACCACATTAGAAAAGGTGGGAGACACAGGAGAAGAGAAAGCAGGGCTCACTGTATGAGAAATATACTGCAGAAGGACGTGTTGTTGGGCGAGTTGGTGCTTGCTGAATGACATAATGCAGCGCTAAAAACACACACAGCACAAAGTAAGGAACACAAACCGACGGGACAGGTGGGACTAGCGCCTGTCCGCGCTAGTCCCGCAAACACACACTAGCGGTGTGTGTTTTTAGCGCTGCATTACGTCATTGTTGTGATACCTCGAGCGCTGATACGATGCACTGCAGTGATTTACATTATGTTCTTCGCTCCAACTGAAAATAGGGGGTTCCGGAGACTGGAAACGCCAGCCGTGACCCCAGTTGTAGCGGGAAGTGAAACGGCGTGATGGCTACGTCCGTCTTTGAGCCCGATGATATTTTTCGCAATGTTCATGCCCAGGAGAGGGATCTAAGAGAATTTTAGTGTCGCTTCAGTGTGCAGTGCTTGCGTCACTTCAGTACAAAGAGATCGATTTCAGAAACCTCTCTTATAAAATTCCTTCTAATATAAAATGCCTTCCCTGCATACTAGTAAAGGTTGTGGCTTTCTATCAGAGTGTGTCAAGGCTTTTGGAAATGGTTCTCCAGAGTCTACATTTGCAATTTCACCCATCCAGCATACCCTCATTTTAGCTGAAATTCACTCCTTGTAACCGTGACATCATGGCAACAAGACTTCTGAGCACTCACAAGCCGTTAATATACACCTCTCCCTTATCCGCGGCCTGTGATAAGCCACAGCTGCACACGCGGAACACGTGCTGTGCAGGAACGTGCGAACAAAAAGAACTGCCGTGTGTGTTCTGAGGGACAAATAGTAAAATATTTTCGTGTTTGAAAAACTACCTGAGGATTTGTTCACCGCGTGGCAAAGAAATGTTTACTTAAGGAATCTCCGGCGAGTTTTTATATTGACCAATTTCGATAAAAGTTTCAACACGTGTTCTCTGCGGTACCCTGAAATATGTGCCAAATTATGCACACGTAAGTCATTTACTTTTTTAGAAAAATAATTTTTAAATTGCTTGCCAAATCCGGAATCGCGCCTTTAATTGCGGGCCACTCTGTGTACGTGACGCATCATTTCTACCACTTTTCTACCCCACCTCGCGCAGCAGACGGACAGAGCGCGCGCTTTCTTCGTTTTGCCGCGGCTCGATGCCATCCATGCGGGGCACGTCAGGTGCTTCACGCGCCAGCGGGTCGAAATCAAAAGGCGATGCTTCCGCGCTCAGTTAGCTGCACTGATCGCTGAACGCGTCACTGCTAAGTTTGGACGAGGTGGCACCAGGGGCGTAGTGAGAATATTTTTTCGGTGGGGGGGGGGGGGCACCTCCTTGATCTGAAGTGGATTCGGGCAGGCAGATGTGATTGAGTGTCATTTTGAGCTCTGTATGCCATGGTGAAAAAAATCAGGGGGGGAGGGGGGCACGGGCCCGGTGTGCCCCCCGTCCTGGTTACGCCCCTGGCTGGCACAGCTTGATACCACGTCGGAAATCATCGCCAGCTTGCTTTTCGCGTGGTAGAAGAAGCACATGTGCTATGGCGGCGTGTAGTGTATTTCGTGACGTCATCGTCTACCCAGCACGAAGCAGCTCCATATTACGGTATCGGTTGGCACATGGTTTATTGCTTATTTAAAATTATTGACGAGTCTCTCGGCAAAATGAACCACCCTAGCTCTTAGAGCACTGTTAACATTATTTGAGGACGGCATCATGTCAATATGGTCGAAAATGCACCGGAATTCCCCTTTAATACCCGCATAAATTTTATATTCACTTGCGCTGAAGCAGCACGAAAAGCACCATGACAAATGTAATAAGCTGCGCATTTTCCCCTGGTTGCCCAATTTTTTTCTCGGTCATTCGTTGTATGTGTTAGCCGAATTTATTGTAGAAATATGTTCTTTCAGGAGAATCAAACTAATATCAAAATTGGTCAGACGGGGAGAGAGTTCATTTTATTCAAAAAACGCGAACTTACATCTCTTTTCTCGCTCTTTGATAAAGATAGAGAAACGTTATTAGAAGGCAAGTAGGTCAGCCTGAGCTCGAGTGCTCTAACCTGCTACTCTGTACAGAGGAGAAGGTAAAAGGGAGAAAAATAGTGATGAAGGGTGATGATGTGAGAGTAAGAAGCGGTGCGTATTTACAATAAATACGCAACACAGTGCTTTGGCTACAGCCTGGAGTCCAGCCCTGCGCTCTTACGGAAATCTGTAACCACCCTTGTAGCAGTTGTTGACAATGCGTGATCGCAGTAAACTGAACAAGGGAGTCAATGCAGGCTAGTCGGTATTTCATTGCAGGGTCGGGTGTAGCGCCGCGTACGAAAGTGGTAAGAAAGAAGAAAACAAGGATGAGGCGCCCTGTCATCTTCTATCTTACCATTTTCGTACGCGGCGCTACACCCAAACCTGTGTGATCGCAGACTGGTGATAGAATAGCGCTTTCACTTAGTGTTGCCACACAGATTGCTGCCAGCGTCTAAGCCTGCGTTTTTCGCTAAGGCATGCAAAGTGGGTAATCAAAAGCAGATGCGCTGTTATTTCACCCAATTTGCAGCGTTCATACCTCGGGCTGTCCGTACGGCAGATCAGGTGTGCGTAGTGGCGAGGTAATGCAATGCCCGGCGACTCCGGTGTAGCAAACTGTCTTGGCTTCAGTTAATTTTAGCCGGGAGGCGAAAAGCCATTTCTGTTCCTCTCCGCATATACATCGTTAGCTGTGCAATGCGAAAATTTCCAAAATCTCATAGCACATGTTTGGCTCATACGGGATGGATGGTCTACGGAAGTAGCCTTCAGCTCAAGTGGTGAGCCCCTCTTTCGTTCGATGCAGTACCGCATCTGCTTTAATGGGCCTTGACAAGACGCTGCCCGTAGGCTCAACTTGGTGCACTGAATCCTCGCGTCCGCATCTAATGAAAAGCCGCGTTTCAATGGCTTTTTACTGCAAAAGCTTTGCGCGCAAGTAAACCGAGAAATAAAAATAAGCTCCGCTCATTATCAGCGACCACATCGAATGATGCAGGTTCGGTCCCTTCTGGGGGACAGCTATCTTTTCGTCAACTTTTATTTCACGTTGATCGCAATTACTGCAAATAACATCCCCTAGAATTTCCTTCGCTCATTGTCTGTTAGTTTTGAATAATATTGTGTCTAAGAAAGAAAATGTACCCTTATTATTCCTCTTTCGTACACAAAGCATTGGCTGATATATTGGGGAGTAGTTGGCTGGACTGTTGTTCGGAAAGAGGGCGTTGTCTTGAATGGCTGTAGAACCATGTAGTAGAACGGCTCAGTGTCGCCGGAAAGAGGGAAACCACACAACAGAAAATAGATGACATATCCGAGGTTTATCGAAACGCGGAGCGGGCGTTTGACCTCTCCGGCCGCCATCCAGCAATAAAGGAAGGCCGCATCCGCTATGAACGAAAGCTGCGTTCTGAACATGGTAGCGCATAATTAAGAGGAAAGTTTTCACATTGTCTTTTTTCTATAATTTAAAAGCTGGCGATAAGGTATACTCCGGTAGTGTTGTTATAAAGGAACGCGTTTTCACAGTTTTGAAGACCCCTAAATTAATTGTGTTGTGGCACCCTTTATTCCGGCAAGGTGCAGCTTAGGCACATGGACCCTTTGATTTACAGGTTACCATGACTTTTGTGAAGCTTATCTAGCACAAGAAAGTCACGCGACGACACAACTTTTGTGACGAGTGTTTCCATTTTTCTGAGACGGAGAGATACTCTTTTGGAAAAAGAGATTTTTGCCGGCGTCTATATAGCCCTGGCATGCTACTCCGTATAGGGATGTGGTATAGGAAATATAGACTCCAGAAGAGAGGGAAGAAAATATAATAAGAACGAAGAATATGAACAAATATGAATGTGCAATTGAACATGATACGTATATTCGCAACTAGAATATCAGGTAACTTAAGGCTATTCTGTATGAAATAGTCAATCATAAAGCTTTCTGTCTAGCGCATCTCTGACAGGTAATGGAATACAGTGAAACCTCGGTGATACGATCACGGCTCTTGCGAATTTCGGGATGATACGAATTTTTCTTTGGTCCCGGCCAAGGCCCATTGGCCTGCAGTGTAATGGAGTACGGTTGTTTCTAACCGATTTTCACCCCGCGACGTTTGATACGAACGTACGCTACCGCCCAGGTACGAAGAGGTGCCGTCCGCGCTGTCGCGGAAGACGCGCCAAGCACGTGCAGGCACGGGAACGCAAGCGCGGGCATGCGCGCCGTACCGCCAATTCGTCAGAATCACGCTGTAAGAAAAAATAATTTTCTTACACAGTGGTCCGAATAAACCTTCAGTGACGCGTCATAGCCTCCGGGATTGTGAGCGTGAATCTTGGAGGCCTTAATATGTCTCCGTGTGCTTTCGCGTTTAGATTACAGATGAATTGGCGTCAGGCTCCTTTTTTTTAACGCGTCGACGCTTGCTGCTGTCGTTGTACTGTGTGTACACGTGCCTGCCACGTCGATGTAAGCCGTGTCCTCGTGCATCAGACATCCTAAGGACCGAAAGAGGACGAGGACGCTCTTGGCAAAGGAGCTAGGCCTCACAACGTTAGGCCTCACAACATCAACGTGCACGACTTTTGGGGACGCACTCGGCGCGGGCACGGCCGTAAATCTGTCGAAAAACATCGCCAACACCACCACGATAAGAAAATAATAGCATAGGACCGGGGTTCTGGAATTTCTGGTCTTCATCTAACGCGTGAAAGTGCCCCTGAAGTTACTTTCGCCGCAGTACTGCGGTGTCATGCAAACAAGCATATTAAGATTTGGAAGGGGCTACTAGCTGTCGCGAGTCACAATATCACTTGGTTCATTACTTACACACGCGTGCACGGGCCGTGTATTTACGAGTGCAGGTATGACCGTTGACGTCTAAAAACTTAAGTGGCTATCATTCAGAGCTGTTCGCGACTTTGCTGCTGCCCTGAAAAACAACAAATAAAATGCACGCCAGCTTTCTTTTGTTGCATGCTAATTTTCCATACTTTCTGGTGATACGAATTTTGGATGATACGAATATTTTTGGTGATCCCGTGAAATTCATATCACCGAGGTTTTACTGTAGTGACTGAAAAAACCGTCGTTTTGAAGGGCCGCTTTGATAACCCACTAGAACGCTTTGTTTATTTCACATAAAAGACATAACACACTAAGAGGATAGAAGGCGCACATTTATTTTCGTCATGTGTGAATGTATTCTTTGCATTTGCGACAATCGTGGACTACTGATGCTGTGGAGAAGATGGACACCTTTGACGACTCATTCTTCACGTTGGAAATATCAAACGCGCCACACACGTGTTGCTTAGTGCCGGTAAGCGTGGCGATCAAAGTCATCGCTCCGTGCTCTCCCGCTTTCTTCAGCGTCCACTTGTGGCACGGCTATGAGAAGCGTTGCTGCGATAAAGTAGAAGAGGGTATAAGAGGATGCAGACAGAAACACGTGTAGGGAGTTCGCTGAGCAATGCTAGAGGCCACTGGTCCTGTTTCCGACACTGACAACGAGAGCACACGTAAACGTCAAAGGCCATACATTCAATCTGTGGTGCATGTCCAAAAAATATCATATAAACGGATGGTGGCTACGCATCCTGTGTTTGTAGGTATGTCTCTCCCGTAAATCGATTTTCTAGTGTTCCACCAGAAGTCCTTGGCCAGTTTCATAACACTGTTGATATCTAGAATACCTTTTCATGCAGAATTAAACACTTGAGCATTAAATGACTGCTTTTATGTCACATGTTTGGTATATGGATACTAGGTGTACTTATAGTCACATGTCGGTACAGCACGCTCACTAATCTCACCTATAAAAGCAGCTGCGCTGATCAGGATTCCGGAGAAGCGAGACATAGTGGTGCGTAGTGTGGAATGCAGGTTTTCCTTATTAGCAATCTTCGTCACCATCGTCATCATAATCATCATCCTGTCTATATTCACTTCCGGACCTCCCATACACCTCCAATTTGCCCTTTCTGGCGGCAGCAACTTCTATTTTACCCCTGCGAACTTAATTTCGTCGCTGTAGCTGCCGCCGAGGACTTCTCTTTTCCTTCGTACCCCTTGATTTTCTCTATCTCATCAGCGGTTGTCTAACCAGACATTACTTCTACGGCCGTGGTCCTTTTTTTCGCTTAATAATAAGAAGATTATCAGGTACCCCTGTTTACTGAGTATCTATTTTTCTGCCTTTCAATTTCATCGTTTCACGCGCATCATTTCCTTCTAAATTCGTATTACGTGGCACATCTTTTTTTCTCTAGTACGCAAGTTTCGACACCTTACGTTAGAATGGCGGCATGTAGTGATTCTATACTTTTCGCGATAGAAACAACTGAAGATTGTCGGTAATAATTTGGTAATATACCTTCCCTATGTGCTCAGCCCATCCACATTTTATCGTGAATTTCCTTTTCTTGAGTAGGCTCTCCTGTCAGTAATTGACAGAAATATATGTACTCTTGTACAGACACGAAGGGTTGTCTGCCAATCGTGATCTATATTTCGCCAGGCTATTATCACTATCTTGATCTTCTGCACAATCACTTTAACGTCCGCTTTATACTTTTTTCGGTTTAAGACATTATTTATTTCTTCGCAGTTCATTAGCATCACTGCTCAAGAGCATTATGTAATCAGCCAATATTAAGTTGCTGTTACGTTGTCGATTCAACGGTACCCGCGTTTTTTCCCAGTCCAATCAACATATTTTTTGTGTTTTTTTTAATTACGTTAAGCACGAAAGTGAAGTATAGGAATTTTATTCCGTCCGGTTAGTCGGGAAGTGTATTAAAGCGAGAGCATCAAGTGCGATTCACAGAGAACTGTCTTCTACATAAGTTCCAGAAATGCCTCCCAGGTACATTGCCTTTACACTAATATGTCGACCCCTATCACGTTTTCGGAATATATATATATATATATATATATATATATATATATATATATATATATATATATATATATATATGTATATGTATATATATATATATATATATATGTATATATATATATATAGAGAGAGAGAGAGAGAGAACAGAGAAACGCCTGTTCGCTAGGCCGGCTGTTCTATTCGCCCCCCGACTTCGTTCTCCTCTTCCTCCCGCTAGCCTGGCTCGCGCCAGTGCCCGAGCGCCGCTGTTGCTTCCTTACACTCGGTCACGCTGCGACATTGACAGGCAAGCTGCGAAATCGCCTCTGGAGGGCGGCATTGACTGTTGCGTGTCGGTCTGTCATGGCCACGCTGCGACTTTTTCCGATCAGGTGCCAACGATGCCTCTGGCGGTGGGCATTGGCTGTGTCGTAGGGGTTGCTGGTCTTGGCCACGCTGGCATCTGGCATGGACAGCTGCAAATGGAGACTCAGGGGGGCGCCATAGCATGTGCTGTTGTGGTCGTAACGGCGTAGGCGGTTTGTTCTGAGAAGGAACAGCATCCGAGGAACCATAGGGGCTGGCACGGCTTGTCGGTGTGTCATTCCCACGTCTTTCTGGAAGCCGGTTGAATATGAGCCGTGGTCACCACTGGGATGACAGTGAGGACCATCGTCAAAAACATTCTTCCATTACTGTGGGGAGACCGAGGAATCATTTTCTTCAGCCGCATTACCCACGTCAATGACAAGGATTCCATCTTCCTCAGTTTCGGTGTCGTCCAACAGCTCCGGAGGCGGTCCTTCTCGTACACCGGGTACCTTGAGTGAGGGATCCAGCGAAGACGTCTTCATAATAGATGGCATGTCAACAGGCGGATGGAGTAGCGACGCCACAACAATGTTGCGCTTGTCCGGAAGAACCTTCTCGCTCGGTGGAAGGTGATCGTGTGCCGAAAACTGCTGTGCAATCTGGGGTAGCTGCTCCGGTGGGTCTACGAGCACGTTTATGGTTGCCATGGGCTCTTCCGACGTTGGTTGCGTGTCAGGCACGACAGGAGCTGGCACCACCACGTGCACCTGTAGCAAAGGTGAAACTTGGGGCCTAGTCTTTAACATGGTCGGATGGGGTGTGCCTACGGAGGCCGTTCTATGGTGTTGGTGAGCATGATCTCCGAGAGAGCTTGATCTCCAGTTGGTGGATTCCCAAACAGTAGGGTCGAGGAGGTGTGCCTAACACTTCTCATCCGCGGTAGAGAATGGGTCGGCAGTGGGGAGCTTGCTGGCATGAGAAAGCGGCCGAAAAAGGCTTGTCAACCTGGCACACCACTCAGACCAGGATCTTAGCCTGATGCCTTCGTAGGCGTGCCACGCCTTGGTGGCTTCTCGAATGCAGTCGACCACAAATGGCCACCAGCCATTTGTGATTTTCCGGTCAGGCATGGAGGGTGCCGAGCGAGTTTATGGTTTCAACCCACCCGAACACATCGTCCTGAAAGCCGCGGAACTCCGGTACTACCCAATAGCTGCCGACGCCAAGCAGCCCAGTTGGTGAGAGAGCTGCGTGAGGGCACATCGGAGCTCTCTGCGGTTCTCAGGTGAGCTGGTCTCACGGTCTCGTGAGACGCCGCCGCCAGCACGGCATTAATTGCGAACAATGCTGTCAAGGCGTTAGTCGTGACGCGGAGCTGGGCGATGGTATCCAGCAGCGCTGCGGTAACCAAGCAGCGCTGCGGCGGTGCTGGGTTACCTGCCTGAAGAGCCAGAGTCCGCGTCTACGGATGGTACAGGGACTCCAGTACTTACGGTGGCACATTCGATGGCCAAGGACGCGTGGACGGTGTCCCTTGGTAACTCAGATCTCATCAGACTCTTGGGCGCGGGATCCATGCCATTGGAAGCGTCAATCGCTTTCCCAGGCAAGCGGAACCCGTGTGATGTCTTGTCATGAACTGGTACTGTGGCGCCGATGAAGGAAGGTTGAGCCACCGAGGAGGCCTGGACGCCGTCCCCGACGGTGCTTGACGCGCCGACAGGTTGACAGGTGTCAAGGAGGCATGGACGCCATCCCTAAAACTGTGCTGGGTGCGGCGGCAGGTGTGCAGGATCGAGGAAACGTGGATGGCGTTCCTGGGGTGGCGGGTCAACAACGCCGAAGACGCTGTAGCACAGGCGGCTTCTGTGGCTTCGTTTATGTCGACTGCGCCATTGTAAAGGAAGAGAACAGAGACAACGCCTGTTCGCTAGGCCGGCTGTTCTATGTTCCCCGACTTCGTTCTCCTCTTCCTCCCGGTAGCCTTGCTCGCGCCAGTGCCCGAGCGCTGCTGTGGTGTCCCTGCATCCGCGAAAGGTCAGCTGAATGTAATCCTTACTATTCCAGTCACACGTCTCCTTCCGTACTGAACGCAGTTGCCCTCAGCCAGACTAGAGCAAAAATGTGCAAAGAACAACACAATGTTGAACAAGTTGCTAAGCATTAATTATGGAGTTCGCGTCGTCTCTTTGTCATCGATTGACTGTGTCCGTGTCTGAGCGCAAAACTTTTTCTCGTGAATAATTATGCTTCACACCAGCGCTGATACTCATTGTATTTTTGTTAAGTAAACGCGAATTGCTGACAAATCATATGGTGACAACGCTTTAGGAACGCCTCTAAGGCGTAGCTTTTCGAGTCCGCTACGTTCTATTTGAAGTGATGCTCCGTTAACAGCGAAATTGTACTATTCTCGTCGTTTGGTTTAAAATACTTAGGAGTTGCGTTACGAACAGCCCAGTAGTATGTCGCCAAAACAATCGCAGTATGTAATGTCCTCCAATTATGACGGTCCCAATAAACATGCAAAGTGAATCTGGTTTCTTTAAACTAACGTTTAAATCCGCCCCGTAACTTTGCGTAAAGCCCGGTAGCGGAGAAATTACGCCATCTCCCGCTAAAGGGGACCATGAGGCGATGCGAAGCCGGAGCACTTGCACGATCGCGTTCCGTTGGCGTTCATTGGGCATGCTACCGACCTCGCGTCGTGGAACGCGAAGAGGGACGCTACGCGCGTCTTATCTTCCATCCAGCCTGGCCATTAATTCTCACAGGGCGAGCGGGGAACGCGGTCGACAGGCGGGCGAGAGGGGGGCAGCGTAGGAGAGGAGAGAGAAGGGGAGCGGACGCGCATGCGCTTGAGCTCATCTGGGCGTTGCGCAAGAGAGAATTTCGGCATGTCTAGCCCGCGTTTCAGAGGAAGAGTGGAAAGGGGGATGGGAGAGGGGTATGGGAGAGGGGGAGGGAGAGGGAAAGTGGAAATAGAGAAAGTGGAGAGGGGAAGGGGAGATGGGAAGGGGAGAGGGAAAGTGGAGAGGGGAAGTGGGGAGGGAAAGTGGGGAGGGAAAGTGGGGAGGGAAAGTGGAGAGGATGAGTGGAGAGGAGGTGTGTGGAGAGGGTACGCGCATGCGCAGTAAGGGTGGTCACGCCGCACACCACCACCACCGGATTGAGCTCGGCCTTAAGATACTTCGCATCTAAGATAACTTCATAACAATATTGGACAAGATTGGAAAGCGATCCGTGCTACGCAATACATCTTGACCCGCACTGATGTTGTTCTTCTTGCTACAGATATCTCTGCCCGTTTGCTGACGGCAAATTTTGGCTGCATTGAGACCCCATCCCCTCCTCCGACGCATGCCTGGTGTTTGACTGATGTGGACTTACCTGGCATGAATGACCGAACGGCTGCGTGAGCATCCTTTTGGCGTCATTTCCTCCGGGAGAAGCCTACATAAACGTGAGCGGCAGCGGCCTGGGACCATTGGAAAGCTATCCGTGCTACGCAAAGCATCTTGACGTGTACTGATCTTGTTGTTCTTGCTACAGGTATGTGACAGTGTGTCACTTTCATTTCAGCATTTTGCGTAGTATACAGATCGCTTTGCAAGTTAATTCTGTTCCCTTTATTGTGGGTTTTGTGTGTGTGTTGTTACTGCAGTTTATTGTTGACGTGCGATATGACTTCTAACGTGGAGGTTATCAAGGAAATAAATACACTAAAAGACGACATGACCAGACAGAAGAAGAGTTGGCCGATGAATTAAGGCAAGTCCGTGCTCTGGGTGAAAACAGGGCTACCGCTTACGAGGCGAAATTAAGTGGACTCACAAAGAGTATGAAATTCGCGAGTGATCAGTATGATGGTATCGCCACGAGGCTTGACTGTGTCGTCATCGAGAATAAGGCACTAAAATAAAGAAATGATGTTCTGACCTCAGAGAACAACAAAGTGACAAAGCAAGTTGAACAGATGGAGCAATACTCTCGTCTTAACAATTTTAAACTCAGGGAAGTTCCAAATGCTAAAGATGAAAACTCTGTAGAAGTGCTGCGTAGAATCGGAATGAAAGCGAAATGTCAAGTTCAACAATCACATATTGATACTGTCCACAGGATTCCCACACCAAATAACCCGAAAGCGAATAACATTATAGCTCGGTTCCTTTCCCGTCACAAAAAGAACGAACTTGAAGTGAAAGTGCGTAAAGCTAGACTCAATGCTAAGGAGCTTGTTTTATGCAGAGTCATTGAACATATACTTCAATGACCATTTAGGTCTCCAGAACAATGACCTTATCTCTGCTGTCGTGAAGCTTAAAAATGCGAATGAATGGCGATTTCTGTGGACTGATCAATGTGTGATAAAATCCTGTCGGAATGCAACAAGTGCGGTACACAAAATTAAGTCAGAGGCAGACCTTCGTATATTTACGGAGGGTCATAATGAGCAATAATCCTCACTGCTCGACATGTCTGTTTGCTTGATTTCTCCAGAAACATGTTGTCGAAAATGTAGAGCTCATTTAGACTAACTCAAACTCAGACTTACTAAAATTTTTCTCGACTGGATCCTCTCACTCGGACTTAAACGCCCACTCGATCCGAAAGGGTAATACGTCAGTGAGTCCACTCACCCAGGCTTGATCCGAGTCTTAGTGAGTAGACTCATGAGTCCGTTAGCGTATAATTAACTTTTTTACCACAGTGCCAATGTTGTTCAACACCAATATCTCGCATTACCGGTGCTCTACTTGGCACCTTTTGATCTCATACATTCAAATAAGAGTTTTCAGTAGTAATTATCCGGTAAGGACATTTTTATTGGAAAAGACGACTAACGCGATATGTTTTTGAAGAACGTCTAGTTTGCCCCCTCTGTAACTCAATTAAGCCTCTGATCAAGAGACATTCACCTTATATGAGCGCTTTAATGTAGTGCGTTGAAGTATGTGTGAATATAGACATGACTGTAAACGTAGCTGAGTTGCATTCTTATAATCTTATAATCTTAGAATCTTATAACAGTACACATATAACACTTATAACACTTATAACACATATAACACTGTTACAGTAATCTTAATTCTTAGAATCTTATAAGAGTACTTGAATTCATATATGACCCTACATGAAACATATATGGGCCATATCTGACATTTTCGTAAGGGTAATGTTGCAACCTTTAGGACCATATACTAATAAATATTGCACTTGAAAAAGAATGTAATGAACGTGAATAAAGAACACATGAAGCATTGTGAAAGTGACGATTAAGTAACGACAGTGACTACATATAATTCAAAAATTCAAAGAATGATGAAGATAAAGGCGAAGTGAATGTTTGAAAGCATATAAATAGGGTGAGGTTTTGGCCTCCGAAGGCAGAATGTTGAAAACTTTCTTTGTGGAGAAGCTTACTGTATTTGTCCGTAGTTTGCGCACGCCTTGGGCGGTAAGATATTGCTTTGAAGGGAGAAACGTGTATTATTCGAAAAAGTTGTAAATTTCTTACCTACGACATACGGAAGATTCGGATTACGTACCATGCGGAATGCAATTACGGCTAAGTTAGAGCCGATAATAATTAAAAGGAAAACGATATTTAGGGAAGAGAATAGTGAGCCGAATGAGCGTGATAATTACTGTCCGTTATAACACGGAGAACCTGTTTTGAACACGCGCTAACTGGCTTAAGTAAGTTTTATATGTAGCCCCAAGATTCAATGCAGTAGTTTAAATGACTATGAAGGAACGCAAAATAGAGAGAAGTTAGAGTAGGGAGCGCGAAATATTGACGGGCTCTGAGCAGAACACGAATGCCATAGGCGGTCTTCGTTTTTATTTGGTTAATATGTTCATTCAAGTTCAAGAAAAAATCAAGTTCGATGCCAAGAAATGCGCATTTGTAAGATGGGAATATTTAATGGTTATTGATATGCACCGGGAGTGCGTTATTGCGTTTTTACGACCTGGAACTGAAAATAACATAGTTTGTCTTAGATGGGTTAAAAGCAGGCTTGTTTTTGTGGCACCAAATAATGACGCCCTGAAGATCACTGTTTAGCTGGGATGTTAGGGCAGGAATGGAGTCTTGTGCAGTGAAAATGGTGGTGTCATCTGCGTAAACAAGGATTTTGTGTGCGGTGATAAACAGTCTACCAGGTCGTTCATGCAGATGAGGAATAAAGAGGACGTTATATAGATCCTTGCGGGACTCCTATATTGATAGTTTTGGAGTCTGAGAGCACGCCTGAAATCGATACAACTTGAGTACGGTTCAGCAGGTAACTAGAAATTAATTCTCGTTACTGGCCAGTTATACCATAAGAAGAGAGCTTCTTCAAAGACTAGCGTGGTCAATCGAATCAAATGCTTGACTAAAGTCAAAGAAGATTGACCCACGCAACTTCCCGTCATCAGATGTATTCCTGATATTTCAGTAAGAGCAACTAGCGCGAGATTAGTGGAAAGCCCTTCACGAAAACCAAAATGATGGGGTGATAAGAGCTGAAAGTTTTCGAGGCAATTTGTAAGACTACTGGCAAATAGTTTTTGAACAACCTTACTGAAAAAAAATGTGGCAGATCCCACGCACCGTGGGAATCGACGTATTGCGAAGCATGCGCGGGATGGTGACACATTGAGCGAAACGTACGGAATGACGCTAGAGAAATATGGAAGTGGTATACGCACACTCGTATGTTGCAGAGTTGCATATCCATTATATAACCAATTGTTTACCGTTGCGTAGCGATAGCAACAGACACACGGGTGTTACCAACACCAGACGCGGTAAACTGATCTGTAGTGCTTAGATTCGTGAATACTGGATAGCGCGAATCCGAACAGGACAAAGAAGGAACAAAGACGCACAGGACAGCGTTACTGGAAACTAAGCTTCATTCAGGAAAGTTTCCCTAGATATATAGACGGCCAAATGGCACGCGCAGGTGCACTGCACGTACGTTACAGTCACAGTTATAGTTGTAATGCCTATACTTGTCCGTTATGACGGAGAACGCACGCACGTTTCACGAACCCGTGTGTATGTGCACAAATGGTTCTTGACAGTTCTCGAACAAGATCATCATCACCGTGATCAGTGAGAACCAGCAGCTGGACCGGACTTGTTAATGGGATCCGTTCGTGATCGCGGTTACGAGGGGTCTAAGTGTAGTTAAGTGCGACGTATAGTACAGCTGGTGGAAATCCTGGATGCCTCTTACGATGAAATGATCTATGATGCCTCCTGTCGTGGACGCGGAAGCGAGGTCTTTTGATGCCCTCTCCACATCCAATCCGTCTTTCACGCAATATAAGGACCAAGAATTATTGGGTCTTGATAGATCAATGTTCAAGACACCGGTAATGATGACAGGTCCGGTTCTCTCAGTAGTTTTATTGTAGGAAGCAGTGACGCCGGTTTTTTGCGTAATCCCCGCGGTTCACGTTGCGGACCATGTGGACGAGTGGATGGGTGTTCGGTCTTCAGGGGTGTTCTGTCTTCAGTTTCCCCACTTTCCTTGCGTTCGCCGCGGTGGTGTAGGCGGGTAAGGTGCTCGCTGCTGACCCGAAGGTCGCGGGTTCGATACCGGCCGCGGCGGTCGCATTTGGATAGAGGCAACATTCTAGATGCCTGTGTTCTGTGCGATCTCGGTACACGTTAAAGAATACCCAATGGTCAAAATTTCCGGAGCCATTCGCTACGGCGTCGCTCATATATCGTGGTTTTCAGACATAAAACCCCAGCAATTATTATTATTACCACTTTCCTTGCGTGTCAATATGTGTGTTCGCGGTTACTGTGTTGGTTGAGACTCTGTATCACCTGTGGCACATACCCGCATAATATTAACTCTGGTTTACAGGTATGTGCCACACGTGACTGAGAGAAAGGGTTTTATGACGTACGCGACAGGTATTTTGCGTTATTCATGTCATGAGCAGTAAAGCGTGTTCGTCATACACTGTTCCCCTGCTAGGCCAATTTTTGTATTACAAGTTATGGAGACGACCAGGAGAGTACCCAGACGTAGGCGGCTAGATAGATAGATAGATAGATACGTAGATAGAAACGACCAAAGTGCCTGAGGTTCGCTAATAAATTGCTTCGCATTAAAAAGGAATAATAGCAATAGGCTTACATTTATTTATGACTAATTGATCACCTTTCTTATGAACAGGAACTACCTTGCTTTTTTTTAGTTCGGAAGGAAAGATCGAGTGCTTAAAGATTAAGTTCATAATATGGGCGAAAATAGCGGCGATGACATCAACAATGTCCTTTATGTGTCTCGCGGATATGTTGTCAAGCCCCGCACTAGTTGTTTTAAGATTCAAGATCGTGTTGCGAACTTCAACAGACAGGTTGGAAAAAGATCAAAATACTGCGATGCACATCAACTGTCGTGAATGCATGATTTGCCGGATTGAGTGGTGATACGAGAAAAATACTGACAGAAAGCACTTGCAATGACATCAGAAGTGCGAAGGGTCTTTCCAACGTGACATATTTCAGTAATACAGTTGCAGAATAATTGTTATTTAGACATGAGTTAGGTATACGCAACTGCTTTCGCGTATTTTTACCAGTTTGATTAATAGTTTTCATAGTGGATCTCGTTTTGATTTTTTTAATATGAGGGTTAACGTATTGCTGTATTTTCGCAACGTACTTTTAAAGCCAGATTAAAAAGGCTTTTACTTCGATTGTCTGTATAGGTTGTCTTTCTTTCGTACACAGGCGAGAAGACCTGGTGGTAACCAAGGGTTCAAGGGAGATGAGTGCTTTATTCGGCACAAAACATTAGAGGTTGTGAAAGTCATAGCATCGGATATAAGGGAAGAAAGTTCTCTGGCTTGCATAATTAATCCGTGTATTACTTGTTTCTCCCCGCTGTTGATTCGAGGTATGTGCGCATATATATTTCTCCTGAACGTAAACAGTGTGCGAGTTTCCTACTCCATGCAGCTTTTCTTCTGCATCCGCTGGGTTTTCTGTATATCATGAGAGAAAATGAGAAGCCCTCATTATAGCCGCGTAAACATAAGCTAAGATAGAAAAAGATTTACGTGTTCAGTAGCAGGGGCAGTGCAAAAGTTCAAATAACACGCAGGGAGTGAAGAATTCTGCGACCCCACTAGATGGAGCCCAGTCGGTGCTGAGAGCGACCTCTTGGGTTCTTGCTGTGACACTGACGTGTACGTCCGCAATAGAGCTGGCCAGCAGGGTCTCCCGCTGTAGCGCGCTTACAAGCTTCTGGAGTTCTTTGGTTGGACGGTCTTCCGGCAGTCCCAAAAGATGTGTTCCACTGTGGCTCTCTGTCCTCATTTTCAGCAATCGGGTTTCAGTTCATCGAGGTTGATGTGGTGCACTACGACAGCATTGAGGAGAGTATTGGTTTGGAGTTTTTCTCCATCTAACTTCTTCACTATGGTAAAGTATTTGTGAGGTAGCAGCAGCATTTCAGTAGGAATTCATTGTTCCAGCTTAGTTATTTTCTTGTAAAGCATGCGTGCTCACCTAAGTGTATAAGGAGTTTTCAAGAGCACCTTGCTTAAAGAGGCCCTTCGGTCGGAAAATGCATGTTATATACACTAGAACGTTACAATGATGTCGCAACGTAGATGAAGTTACACGCTGAAAATGCAGACAAACTGCTAATAATCGCAATTAAAAAATGGCGAGGACAAGAACACTGCTTCGAACATTTTACAACAGATTAAACACTTAGGTCGACTAAAGTACAATGAGCGAGCAAGGAAAGAAAAAGAATGTGCAGGTGTTGAAGTTAGAACAGTAAACGAAATGAGAACAAGTGACAACATCACACTTGTCAGAACGATAAGTTATCTTGAAGATATGCGAACAATGATTGCTTTGTTAAAAAGCTAACGATGAAGCTGCTTCCATTTAGGACGGAGGCATTCCAGTCGACTGTGATGCCAAATTGATTTCCATATGTGTGGGCACTAATAGCAATAATAAATTGTGGTTAACTGCGAATAATGTGCGATTTGATTTAACCAGAGTAGCCCTCCGAAAATTTGGTAAAGGAATTAGGATTGTTTCATTTCACGAGGCTATGCAGGAAGAGTATTCAGTGATTGCGAAGGCATGTCAAGAACACAGCATTGAATGAGCTGAACGGTAATATGGGGATGTCCTGATTTTTCAAATGCTGTAGCGGAGCTGTATGTGATCGCTATGTAGTACCCCACGATGTGATACAGTGACTACGATAAATGATAATGAAAAACCGCGCCAAGCAAAGGCGTCATTCCCAGAACGCGTGCACACGGGCGCAGCTGTTGTGACGTCACGTGCCGCCACCGAACCGGCACGCGCTCTCTTTGTCTGTCCTCTTCTTCAGCGTCGTCGTCTTCTTCATCCTCTGCTTCGCTCCGAGATCACGTGCGCCGACTTCTCCGGCGCGGAATATAACTCTGATGGGCAAGACAGCGAGTACTTAGAGAGAGATAGAGGAAGAGGGAGAGAGAAATAACGATAGAGAAAGAGAGAAATGCGGGGAAAAAAATTCTTCGCGAGGCGAAATTCGAACCCACGTACCAACCATCCGAAGGTGAGCGTTCTTAACCACTCGGATATCCAGTCAGGAGACAGGCCAGCCGACTTTAGTATAGTCTTGTATTGTATTAGTATAGCAAGTAGGAGGGAAAGGGAAGTAAGGGTGGGGAGGTCAAATGTGAGGGTAACGAAGAGGTGAGAGAGTATAGAGTAGCATATAATGAGAAAGAAATAGAGACAACGAAAGACAGAAATGCCCACACCTCCCCGAAGGGAATCGTGAGGAAATAGAAATGCATTTCTTGCGCCGAGAGATTGGGAAGCTTACGAAAACGTTTCAGCTGAAACACACCGTGTGATTTTTCAAGCGAAAGATGAATTCTTTAACGGAAACGCTGCCTAACCTCATCAAAAGGGACCCTAAAAAATGTTGGAATATCGTGAACCCCAAAGCACCCACTCAATAGCAGTAATAATGAGGAAAGACGGCAGCACCTTATCTGTAGAACACTCCGCCGAAAAATTCAACAAGCACTTCACTGAGGTATTCACTGACGAACTCCCACTGAATGATTCTCTTTCCCTGCCACAACTGCCCATTCAACACCCTTTTCCAGCAATTGTAATAACGGAACACGGGTTAGCTAGCGCTATCAATCGACTTCCCCTTAAAACCAGTCCCGGCCCCGATGGCATCAGCGCCAAACTACTTAAATTAACCTGTCAACATTCAGCTAACTTGCTTTCATTCATTTTCCAGCAATCCCTTGACACTGGTGTATACCAGATGACTGGAAATTGGCTAATGTGGTACCCATCTTTAAGTCTGGTAACAGCAATCACCCCAACAACTATAGGCCGATTTCACTCAAGTCCATTTCATGTAAGTTATTAGAGCATATCATACACTCCCAGGTCATGCGTCACCTTAACCGTAACAATTTACTTCTTCACACCCAACATGGTTTTCGAGAAAAATTATCATGTCAGACTCAACTTTTCGAGCTCGTGACAGACTTGCACACAGCTCTTCATATGTCCATCTGCATCCACGCGATTTTCATAGACTTTTCTAAGGCTTTTGATCGTGTTCCCCATAACCGACTAATGCTAAAAATACGTCACCTCAGCCTCGACCAGGAAACTACTGCATGGATACAGAATTCCTAAACAACAGTGTCAGTCAGTTAAACTTAACCACTACATATCACATCGAACCCGTGTAACATCTGGTGCGCCCAAGGCAGTGTGCTGGGACCGCGTCTCTTTTTAGTATACATTAACGACATTGCATCTAACATAAGTCCGTCAATCCGTCTTTTTACGGACGATTGTGTTGTATACAGGAAAATAACTTGCACAGATGACGTTGCAGAATTACAAGAAGATCTAACAAGGTTAAGGGAATGATGCAACAATTGGCAGATGGAATAATGTCGAAAAAAACAAGCACTTATTGTTTACTAATATCACTTCTGCATGCTCTAGCTCTTATAAAATAAACGATTCGATAATTGAAAAAGTCACGTCATTTAAGTATCTGGGCGTAATACTCACTTCAGATCTAAGCTGGACTGCACACATAGAGTGCACTACTAATAAGGCTCTCAAGAAACTCGGCCTCCATAAACGTCGCTTGCATTTTACTAATAGGGACACAAGACTGCGCGCTTACAATTCATTGATTCGGCCATCCCTAGAATACGCTTCAATCATGTGGCATCCTCACCTAATCGGTCTTACTGACATGCTCGAAATAGTACAAAATAAAGCTGCTCGGTTCATCTCATCATCCTACTCACGTTACATAAGTGTTTCTTCACTAAAAGCAGACCTTAGCCTTATTACACTTGCCATGCGCAGGCGACATACGCGACTATCGTTCTTTCACTCACTTTATCACGGCAACTCATCCTTCACCCAGTCTCATATCTTCCAGCCCCTCATACTTCAACCCGCTTCGATCATGCGCACAATGTGGCCGCCATTTTTGCCAGGACCAAGAAGGTTCAAAATTTGCCATTATCATTATGCATAATCGAGTGGAAAGTCTCTTCCACCTAACATTGCCGAAATAACAGATCCTTCCATATGTAACTCGATGCTTCAGGGCTATTTGCATAGTGAATAGTATGGCTGACCTGTGTTTGATTGCCCTCGTTTCATCTGCTGTTTTTGCTCCAGATACATATTCAGTGTTCTTTGATGCAATTTCCATAGGTCTTTTCATCATTATAAAAATTATACTAACGAATGCGTATTCGAGTAATATTGGGGAACGTATCTGACTTGATGCTCTGATCCGATGTACTCGCTGTTTCCTTTTTATTGTTTTCTTTTTGGTATTATGATTTCTGTTTATGTTGTTTGAAATGTATGTATTCACTTAAATCCCCCTACGTAATGCCCAATTGGGCCTTTAGGGTATTGAAATAAAAATAGTGACTGTTGAGCGTCGATCTAATGTGCGTGGTAAAATGGCCACACCATGTGGTTTTCGCCTTCCAGTTCTCTTTGGCGAATGCATAAGGAGCCCATTGAGGGCTTCCAAAGAGAGCCTGAACTGGCTATGGAAATGTGTAGACTACACCAATGATCTCACACATTGTACAAACAAACAATGCTACATTTAGAAGATTACTTCTCTGATTATGAAGACATAGCAGTTAATATAGAAAGCTATGCTCTACTGTACGTGTAACCATGTGATGTAGAGCTGCATTTATAAAAAACTACAAACAACCGCTGGAAGTACGTGTACTCAGCATAGAAAAGCTGCATTTGCAGCCATCCGCATTTTTCCTCCCCATGATTCATCCGCTTGCAACGAACCAGAGCGGTATCGTATCCATTGCAGTTTGTAGGTGCGAAGCACCTTAGGGCCGACACTTGTACCCCCCTCCCCCGCGTCTAGCGTACCTATCGTGTACACGGAGTCCGCTAGGGGCACTGCGGTAGCAGCGCTTCCTCCCGTTCTTCGCCGACTCATCATGATTCGCTTCGTGGGCATCAGTGAATTTCGTGTGTTAGGAATAGATATAATCAATGTATAGTAAGTATACTTCTCATAACATGGCAGATATGCATACTATTGCTTGGCGATATGGCAGATCTGCGTACAAATTTTAACGATCGTTGACGTCATGATGCCATCACTAGGTGATGATTCTTTACATCAGTCACGTAGACACCGACGCCCCCGACGAGAAATTTTCACGTTTGATGAGACATCTAATATTCTCGCCGTAATAAATATGGGTGGTTTAAAGTAGGAACTTGTGTACTAAACCAGAACATTGAATTGTGTTGTATAGAAGCTATACGCACTTGTATCTACTGAATCGTAAAACATTCGTGTTTACGAGCAATTCATGAGCCCTTCCACTATCGGGCAAGGGTGGTGCA
>NC_051182.1:59966310-59995397 GCF_013339695.2 Rhipicephalus sanguineus
CAAACTGGTACATTCGAACATCCCCGGCATCTGAACAGGCTGTGTCCGTCGCTCCACCCGTCACCCGGCTGTCTGTGGTGCGGGCACGAGACAGCCGACATGGCACACATACTTTGGAAGTGCGAGCGCGGTATTCACCGCCACTACCCGGACGAGAGGGTGTGTACCCCAGGACGACTGGCTGAGCGGTGGCGAGCTGCCCTTCTCAGCCTACTGCTAATGGACCAAATCGGGGCTGTCCAGCGAGTCAAGGCTATCGCCGAGGACATCGCACGATATTCCCCGTACGACGGCTCCTGGAGGCCTAGCCCGGGCCAGTAATTCCTCGTTGGACTTTAAATAAAGTTTATTACCTAACTACAGTAATCTGCGAGTAGCATTCGAACTATACAGGCACCTGGTATCTTAGGAACACTGTCATGCCTTTTTTAAAGCACTAGATGAGCTGAAGATATTGGTAGCTGGTGGCTCTGCTTAAGAAGATCTTGAGATACTCTTTCCTGAGAGAATTAGCGAAAGGCTCCACTACCACACCGCTACGGCGAAGCAGAACATGGGCCGAGGCGCGATTAGTGTGGAAATAGGTGTGGCAGTCAAGTACCATAAAACGTCAGAGAAAATCAGTGGCTACGCTGCCAGGACGCGTTACTTTCCCGCCAGAGATTTTCCCGAGAGGAGTGGTTCCCACGTATCACTCTCCTAACTATGTCAAAAAAGAAATTATCCAGCACCCGATATAATAGATGTGTTACGGGCAGAGGTATATGGCACATCCATGTGCAGTCAATTCAGCGTTCGCGTTTATGGGTGTGGTGAGTTGTAAAGGGTTATGTTTGCGCAGCTCGTTCTTTCTCTAGCATGAGAGTGTTGTGACACCGGTGGTCTTTATCATGAGCGTCAAGTCAATTTCAGCGATGTACGTACATATCTGGTGTCATACCCTTACATGCGGCGCCAGTCAACTTACGCATACAAGAGACACACCTCAGCAACCGCGTCAATGAAAATACCAAAGTTGGTGCGAATGCAAAAAGATATGTGATAAGGTGCGTCGAACAGCGAGGAGCACTTAGCGTTCGCAGCCTGCGCTTTCGTCTAAACATAATGTTGGCATAAGCTGCAGTAGCCGGGAATCTTCAGCCCCGATTTGGTACCTTTTAGACTGAAATGTGTAAATAAAGCTAGCCTAATCACATTACCCCTGAGTTCGATTCCCAAAATATTTGGGAAAGAAGGAACAGTTTGGAATTGAACAATCATTATCCTTTGATGCCAATTACGCAGCATGGAACAATCTTTTATGTAGGTAATTATTTCCATGTGCAACTGTGTTCTCCTCCGCCTTAGCCAACTACATATCTACGGCGTCAAGAAGAAGTTGCATCATTAAAACGCAATTAGTTCATGTTATAAAAGAATGATACATACCAAAATAATAACTTAATTAAAAAAGATGTGTTTCGTAGTAATGTTGCAATCACGCTGCTGAATCATTGCTTTTCTGGAAACATTTTTTCCATATTTATTCATGGATACTTATTCAATGCTTGTGCGCCTTGCGCGGTCTTCCCAGTGTACTTGATGGTAACCGTTCGTAGAAAGATTCGGCTCCATTTGCAGTAGCTCGATGTGATATACACCCGATAGACGGTTTCAAGATTGCGATAGCAGGAGCACGTGGTGTACCCCAAGAAACTTCCGGTCACCTCATTTATTATTCTGCAAACACCGAAGAGTAAAGCGTTTTTTTAAGATTTGTCAGAATGAGGGAATAATCTTTTTCCAGTTTCACATAAAAGAAAGGCGCTTATAGTTAAACACTAACTCCTTTAGTGCTGTGTGTAGCTTAGAAGAATATTTAATTCAGATATTCTACTAGACACAGGGAGAAAAGTGTTGAAACTCTACGGGCTACTCGCCAAGGCTTTTGTTCCACTCCAATCCTGCTAGCCTGCGCCAGCGCAGGAAACCGGAAGAGGTCCAGGGCCTGTGTTAGTAAACAGTGAAACCGAGAATAGAGATACATCTGTCACTGTTGCATATAATATAGGACACGACATCCTAAATATTAGGAGCTGGCTCGCCAGGTTCTTAAGCTGAGGCAATGCCCCGAGTCGTAAGCGTAACATCAGTTGTTGTTGTTGTTGTCCTCTCCTCATGGCACATACCCATTGGAGGTGATCGGCTGAGTAGTTAGTGAATTCTTCCTGTATTTTCTGTCATGTATTGCCCACGTTTCAGAGGTGGAGTGGTGAGGGGGAAAGGGGACAGGGAAAGTGGAGAGGGCGAGGGGAAAGGGGAGGGGGAAAGGGGGAGAGGGGAAGTGGAGAGGGGGAAATGAAGGAGGAGGGGTAAGGGGAAAACGGAAGGGGAGAGGTGATGTGGAGAGGGAAAAGGGAGAGATGGAGTGGAGAGGGGAAGTGGAGAAGGTTTGCGCATGCGCAGGATGGGTGGTCACGCCGCACACCACCACCACCACCAGCGGATTGAACTCCGCTATAAGATGCTTCACATCTAAAAGTGGGCATATCACGCTGGCAGTGCAAAACCACCTGAGGTGCACAATACTAGCGATGCCTTTGATCCTGGAGACAGTGCAAAACCACGTTAGGTGCCGAAAGCTTCAGAAAGGCAGAATGGGGCGGAATCAATACATCGACTGAAAAGAAAAAAATAAGAAAGAGATGGCTTTCGCCATTGAATCGTCTTAGGACCGTGTAAAGGCAATCCTGTGAGTTATAAAGCGCAGCACTTAAGGTCCCCTTCCTGCGTTGAGAGGCGTCACCGTCGCCATCGGTGGCGTAACCGATTGGCGGCGAGATCGAGCAGAGTCGGCACCTAGCGGCGAGCGGACGAAACCCCGCGGTGTGGATGGCTCCTTGGGTCGTCTGCTAGGCACGCCATGTTCGCATGTGTGCGTACGTCATGCGCGTCATCAGATTACAGCTTATTCCGTTGTGCTAGCACAGTATCAAATGCTTGCACGTATGCCTCCACGATATACATAGGCATTTCGCCTTGCGAGACTTGTATGCACTCTAATAAGTGAATACACGCCAGTGTCGGTATGGCGCTAGGTCTAACCATCGTACCTTCCATTCGCCAAAATAATTTCAATGTGGGTACCGTTTTCTCGTTCAAGCATGTCACATAGTTAATTCGGCGTCGTCCGAAACAAAAAAAACTACTAAATGTCGAGGTGTCAATGCAGAATTTTAGTGACACCATCTCTTGATGTGTTGGCCATTGGGAAATCCTTGTGATACCGCAAAGCATGAACTATCGTCTGCAGAGGATAGTAAACGGTAAAAAAGACCTGAAGCCACGCGTTTCTACAGCAATACGCGTATTCACGCAAACAGAAAAGCAGAGTGCACAAAGTTCTACTTTATCTAATTACGCAGAATTACAGGTTCTCTCTCTTTGTAGCCGCTAGAGCAAGAAGTAAATACTTCAATGGCTCTAGTCGCGCAACGCAGTTTATATTGTGGTATAGGCAAAACACAATTTAAACACGTGCGAATAAAGCAAGAAAAAAACGCCATGCCTGCGCTGAACCCGCAGCACAGTCACAGCGAAAGCTGGAAGAGCAGCGTTTCTAGAGCCCGTTAAGCTCTCTTGGGGCTACAAAACAAGTACACTAGAAAGGTACCCACTACGCCATAAATCACAATTTTTGTGAGGTTGGGAAGCACCTACTAAGCCATTATTCGTCATTCTGCGGAGAAGCGAGGCACCAGCTACACGTCAGTAAGGCGTCATGTGCACTTTGTTGACGCGACGACTGATGACGATGAAGAATTATGGCTCAGCCCTTTGTAATGGGTTGGAATCTTTAAACGGCCCACCAGTTATGTAATTTGCATTGGGTGACGCCCGGTCACTATTTCCCTCTCCCGTCATGCTGTATAACATACGTTGACAAGGGAGAGAGACGGGGGGGGGGGCAAGAACTTTACTGAGACCCCGAGGAAATGGATCATGCGCTTATGGGCTTCCTTGGCAACCAATACAAGTGCACTTGCGAGGAACCCACTACGCTATAAATCAGTGTAATCTTACTGAGACCCCAAGGAAGTGGATCATGCGCTTATGGGCTTCCTTGGCAACCAATACAAGTGCACTTGTGAGGAACCCACTAGGCTATAAATCAATCATTGTAATTTTTGAGAAGTAGGGCAGCAGGCACTGTGCCATTTTTCGTCATTCTACGGAGAGCGTTGGTACCTGCTATACGCATGTAAGGCATTATGCGCACTTTGTTGATGCTGTGCCTGATGACGATGAAGAATTATGGCAGAGTCCTTTGTAATGGGTTGGAAGCATTCAACAACCTACTCGTTGCGCAATTCGCATTGTGTGACGCCTGGTTACAGAATTGGCGTTGTGCGACGCTTGGTGCTTATTTTACACTTCTACAACGCTATATTGCATATGCTAATGTGGTTCCTTTCCGACATGAAGCCTGAAGACATGAAGACATGAAGACATGAAGGTATAGGACCTTTTTGCAAAGCAGTTTCAAGCACCGGCATGGCTCAGAGGTTGAATACTGGGCTCCCACGCAGAGGACCTAGGTTCGAACCTCGTTCCATCCTGGAGTTTTTTTCTTATTTCGTTTTTTTTTCTTATTTCGAGCGATACTGGTTACGGACACCGGCGGCGGCGGCGGCGGCAGCGGCGGCGGCGGCGGCGGCGGCAGCGGCGGCGGCGGCGGCGGCGGACAACTACGGCGCCAAAAACGGCCGGTGAAATGATCTCATAACAGCTTTCGCTGTAAAACATACCACGTGACTGCCGCATAACGCGTGGAGCTATTAGTGCCCTCATATGTAAGTTGAACGAATTATGGAAAGCTGCTCCGCGCATGATGGTCGATTGACCAGGCTATCGGTGGATGCGATGAACGCTAAATGATAGTAGGGGTACATGTAGATTGCTAGAATTTATTCGTTGTCTCCGTAACGCATTCATATTTTCGTATAACTGCGCGATATTACGTAACGGTAATGATGACGCTAATAAGGTTTACACATTCCTACGAGATGAAGGCAGCGCTCCTAGTGACTTAAGGGGTTTTCTTCCAAATAGAAGTTCCCATTTTCTTTTTCCTTAAAGTTAGGCGCTTTGGCTGACTTGACAAATCGAGGCTGACGTATGAATGGCACAATCGTGTGCTGAGCGAAGGTAAAAAAATGTATCGAAAGCCATTGAGAAAATGAAAAGACCAAGGCCGAGTATGCTTCGACACACGCCTGGTGATTTCTCTTGAACCGAAATGAAGCGATGTGTCTGCGTGTGAATATTGGTCTTAAGTCTTCAACAGCTTTGAGCTGAAGGAAAAGCTCACGGTGTCCCTTGTGCATTCATCGAGGATGACTAGAAGTGAGAGCCATCTTCTCACTTTTCTTTTCAGTCGAGGTATTGATCATGCCCGCATCTCTCCGAGGTACTTCTGCAGCCCACGTGGTTTTCCACTGCCTCCAGGATCGCAGGCATTGCAAACTTTCTGAACAAAAGCTGATTTTGCACTGCCTCTGTGATCGGCCCACCGTCGCCTTGTTCGTCATGGTGACGTCATTATGATGTCACAAATTTTGGCGCCTCTTCCGCTATATAATGACGTCACGTGATGATCATGATTTTTGCATCACTAGTGTTGACGCCGACGCCATGGGACGCCGCCGATCGACAACGCCGACGGTGAATTTTCGGCTTTGGCGAGGTGTCTCAGCCTTTCGTCTTAAAAAATAAACGTTTGGAAGGTGCGTCATGTTTAAGCGAAAGATCACGCATCTGAACTCTGCGAATTTTCAGGCCAAGAAAACGTGAGTGGAAGCCTCGTCAAGCTGCTAGCACAACAGCTTTGAGCTCTTAGTCTTGCATTTTTGTTTCCCCAATTTCTGCCAGACAACTGCTGAGTAGAATTGAATTGATAAGTGAATTTACAAAACGTTGAAGTCAGAGATATTGCTTTATAAAATTTTCAGTTACGCCAGCAATCTTGGAAGTGAACAATGGGGTGCGGAGGTGGGAAGGGAGCTAAAGTTTTCAAGAACAATTTTTTTTTGCTAGGAGGATAATACTTACATTCATTTCATATGCTTAACTTTGGAATTTTCGTTGGAAATCATGGTCTTCTATAATTCTATGCGCCCTCGCGTTGCCAACTGCTTGCTTCCTGCGTAGCTCAATTGGTAGAGCGTGCACTTCCTGGTGACAAATCTAACGTCTCTGCTCCAACATTGTACTGACGTTACATCACACCACGAGTTGCCTTTTACACGCCAGTGTACACGGCGTGCCCTGTGAGCCCACGATATGCGCAAAACTTCTGAGTTTACACAAAGGCAATGATAAAGCTCGCAACGCGTGGCTCAAAGCAAAAAAATTACGCACAGGCGACTTGCTCGCTGACTGCTTCGCATGAAACTTATTCCCACAATGCGTGGCGTCTGCCGCATTTTAGGGTAAATGATGGTTGTGTTTTCTGATACCTAAGGGGAGTTTCTGCACGTCATGGACCAAAGGTTCAGCGTTTTTGCCTGTAGCCTTTAGCACTGCTCTGCCGGCAGATTTGAGGGCTAATCTGTTCTCTCGCGTGCATCGGGGGACCTCGACGAGCTCGTCCAAGGTGTTGTGCATTCCTGGCTTCTTTGTAGGCTTGGCTTATTTATCTGTCAAGCTTGCGTTTTCCTGTGTAATAATTTTTATGGGAAGGCATATGCAATTCTGGTGATTACAAAAACTCGGGCTACTTTGCAATAGTCGTTTTTCTTACGCCTTGTCTTTTGTTGGCTTTTTTCTGATGAGCTGCATATCTTCTATTGCGGATTTTCATTTTTTTATTGTGACGTTATCACTGTGCTATTCTCGCTGATACATTCATGTGATGTATATAGCACTCACTATTTTGACGGGTTCTCTTGCTGCAGGATTTTGACATCCGGGACGTGGTAGCCTGCTGCTTTCTTGCGTCTGTGAATGTCACGCCTGTTCAATAACCGGGATTTAGGTTGTGACAACGTTATATCCAAGTTTTCTCATGGGGTACTATGACATCAATTGATCTTCGCAGCTCTTCTAAGCATCCCGGTATTCATTGTCCTTCACACGTGGTGACAATGAAATTAACAAAGCTTGTGTGAAAACAAGCAGCCGTGTGATAAGGTGCGTCGAGCAGCGAGTAGGATGCAGCGTTTGCCGCCTGCGCTTTCCCGCAAACATAAACTAGGTATAAGCTGCACTGGTTCGGGAATCGTCAGCTCAGCTTACAGAATTGGGACATTACACACCGAAACGTGCAAATAACCCAAGCGTATCCAATTAGCCCAGTGTTTCATTCCCGTGATTCTTGGGAGAGAAAGAATAGTTGGAAGGCAATAATCGTTATCTTCTGGTGCTGAGTAGCACACCTAGAAGAAAGCTTTACGTAAGTATTTGTCCTAAAGGGCCCCTGACCAGGCCAAATGCCAAATTTTATTTAGACGCTCGAAGTTCTTTGTGCCAAATGAAGAGCATTATGCCGCAATAATTGCTCAAATCGGTTCGTTATGAGATGAGAAAAAGATGGTTGATCTCTCCTTCGTAGGAATCGGAAGAACACGAAAGTAAAGCGTGCCCTTACAGAAGTAACTGAATATATACAGAAGTCACTGAATTGATATAGGAGAGTTTGCGCAATGTATATTGATGTCTGGCAGCTATAGCGCCGTTTACCGTGTACTTAGATTTAGGTGCGTGTTAATGAACTCCAGGTGGTCGAAATTTCCGGAGCACTCTACTACGGCGTCCTTCATAATCACATCGTGGATTTGGGACGCGAAACCCCAGATATTATTATATTATAGCACCGTTTAACGTGGATGAAGCCACTCTGTTGATTGGTGGTACATCTCCATCCTCACGACTAACGTCCATGTTAAATGATTAAACAAACCTTTGTGGTAGCTGTAGCAGTTAACGGTGAAAGCGTAATCAGAGAATGAGGTGTGATAGCCAGAAGAGCGTCGCATATATTGGACGCTGAACTTGGTCGCCATCCTGCGGCATGTTAAAGTGTGATTGAACACCACGGCCGGACTAGGGGGAAACGCAAAGCGCGTCCTGCCGCCCCGGTAGCCCAGCCGCGATTTTTCTTGGGGTGAGCTCGTCAGCGGTGAACGCGGCGTTAAAGCCAGGAGAGGCAGGCGCTCGTCGCAGAGCTATTTTTAGTTTGGATTAGCGTGGTGCTATGAGCGCAGCCGACGCTTTTACGACGCTTGGTCTAAGATCGCCACCTCGCGGTGTGTTAAGGCATTGACAAAATTGAACTTTTATTGAAAACGCGCCGAATGGGACGGACGTATAACGCGTAGCAGGTGCTAATCGCGGAGGCCACAGTAATGACGAATTACTTTACTTTACCGCTCCCAGAGGGCAACACCACCCCGCCGACCGGGAGAGTGGTAGACATAAAAGGCGCGTTTGTAAAGCCTCTAGAGTCTGTGGCCGTGGCGCAGTGGATAGCGTTCCCGGCATCTGTTGTTGCGGACCGAGCGGTCGTGAGTCCGCCCGTTGACGGAACTACGCCAGTGCTTTAAACTGCTAATCAAAAGACACCATACGAGCGTCATGTCGGGGCAACGCTAGTAGTGGCGGCGGTGTTGGCTGTGCGCTTCGTAATAGAGATTCATTACGCAAAGTAAAGGCAAGCGTTTGTCACACGCGCCGACCACTGCTACTCATGATATGCGCGTCCTCGCACCGTAGCGTGAACGTTGTTGCAGTAAAACTCATGTTCCTTCTCTGACGCGAGTGCCGACGTTACGTCGAACCAAGAGCTACCCTTTACACATCGGTATAGTCGTGATGCTTCGTAAGCTGACAATATGCGCAACATTACTGCATTAAGCAAACACATCGATCCACTTCGTGCCGCTCAGCTAGGAAACTTATAATAGCTTTGTCTGCATGTTCTCGAATAGGCCCCGTTGCTAGTAATTCATGCGTGACAAGCTTGTAAAGGACTATCGGATATAGTAATTAGCTGCTTTAACGAACAGTTTAGTATGATTATAAGACGTGTATAGGAGAAGGTTTGGACGCTCGAACAGAGCTTCGGCGACTCCATACCTCTTGATCTGGTGGGACGCAGGACACGCACTTTTCTTAACACACCAATAGCACCAAACATTGCAAAAATAATAATAATAACGGTGCCTGCAACGTACAGGCTTCTTACTACATACAAGTCGAAGCGACACCTGGACAGTGCAAGAATCACGATGTGTCCACGGTGTTTGCCAATGGGTTAATCCCCATGGTTCATGAAAGCCTTTTGGTTAGGTCTGTCCAGAAATAGTAAATGGCCTTTGCTACCCGTGTGTTCCCTTCTTCATTTCGCTTGGACCAGATGTCAGTGGTAAGATTTGGCCAATTCCTGTGGTACATACGGGCTAGGAGTTTTTACGTAAATAGTAAGGACGAATTTTGGTTTGGCCTAGCCATGTACAGCTCTACTGTAATGAAGCGCTTAAAAATGCGAATAATATACTCAAACAAAAAGTCAATCGAAAATCAGTCTACAGCACATACTCGACAGCGTTGCGCTAGAGCGTTGCATTATTATTAGCTCACGACAATACATAACAATCAAGCTAATTCAGTCAACAATCACGTATGCAAAGCGAGAATGAGATATTTGATAAGCGCTGTAAACGTTCAACAGTGATTTTATGTTCAATAAAGGTGAGAGAAACTGCGAATTTTTCGTGCAGGTTAGGCAACTCTTGGTTGCTAGAGCAAAACTGATACAATAAACGTAATTTGTTATGCTTTATGCGCATGCTATGCCCACGCAAATTCAAGTCATCGTAATTTTGCACCAGTTTGCACAGTTATTTTGCTGCAGTTGGCATACTGAAATTTTCCAAGCTATTCAAATGATACTTCTGTCTACGAACATGATTGATTGTATTCGTAGCGGTAACGAAGAGAAAAAATAGTTGGGTCAATATCTGAAAACTTTAATGTTAAGACGTTTCTACAATATATCATAACACCATGGACGCGCAGTAACAGAAATAAATGATAATCCTGTGTAGTACAATTGCAATAAAAGGATCAGCACCGCAGTACAGGTATTATATGTGCTTTAAAGAATGACAGACTACATCAATGACTTTGGACTTCAGCGATATTTGTTCCCTCTTGTATTTCAAAGGGGGACAATAATGACAATCTCTGCAATGAGGAGTTAGAAAATAGGTTACATCTATGAGAACAGCGCTCTGAAGGAATAGAAGAGCCTGTTATCTGCGTTAACATTATGAAGAACCCGACCAGCATAGACACGTTACAAAGGACACGCGTCACTTTAGAACCCAGAAAAAGAAGTTAAAACAAAACGCGCATGTTTAGACTCGGATCAGAAGTCTCACCAGAGAATAGGACCCGCTGATACGGGTTGCGTCTAAGTATGTGGACGATGGAAAACAGAAGAATGCGAAGTGAAATATCTTTTAGTCAAGTGTTGAGCCCCTGTTTCGTTCAATGCAATACAGTATCTCCTTTATTGCACCTTGCCAAGACGCCGCCTCTAGGCTCAACTTAGTGCACCAAATCACCGCGCCTCGATCCACGGAAAAGCCGCGTTTCTATGGTTTTTACAGCAAAAGCTACATGTGTAAGTAATCCCAGAAATTAAAATAGGCTCCGCTCATTCTCAGCGACCACCTAAGCCTTCAGTGAGAGAAATTCAAGGAGTTGGCGGGACTACTCTTAGTAAAGAGCGCGTCACGTTCCGCTGCCCAAGTAGCATCGCTCAGTGTCACCGGGAAGAACTAGTGGAATCACAGAAAATAAATGCATGAGATATTAGATATGTGTCAAAATACGGAGGTGGGCAACCCATATCTGCGACTTCCACGCAACAAACATGAAAGGCCGCATCCGCTAGTAACGAAAGCTGCGTGCTGAACACGGTAACTCATAATTAAGGGGAACGTTTTCACATTCATTTCCATCTACAAGTTCAAACTTACGCGATAAAGAGTACTCAGGTAGCGGTTTTGTATAGGACGCGTTTTCACAGTTGTTTAGACCTCTAAATTAATTGTAGGAATGTAACCTTTATTCGTGCAAGGTACAGTTTAGGACACATACTCTTTGAACTTTTCGTTGGCGTGGTTTTCCGAAGCTTTTGTAGCGCAGCCTTTCGTACAGGCTACGCTATAAGACTTCACCTGATGGTGCAGCTTTTATGTGGAATGTTTCCACTTTTTTTTTTTGATAATGCAGTGGGACATTTTGTTTGCTTACATATCAGGGCATAACGCACAAATGGAAATAGAAGACGCACATTTATTTTAAGCATTTTTGACATTGTAATTTAAATTTGCGATAATCCCCGATCACCGATGAGGCGGAGAAGACGGACCCCTTTTGACGACTCATTCTTCACGTTGGTAATATGGAAGGCGCCACAAACGTGTTGGCTAGTATCGGTAAGTGTTCGCATCAAAGTCATCGGTCCGTGTTCTCACGCTTTCGTCAGCGTCTATTTGTGGTAGGTTTAAAGCAGGGTTGCGATAAAGTAGAAGCGGCTATTAGACCACGCAGAAAGGAATACGTGTGAGGAGTTCGCTGAGCAGTGCCATAGATCGTTGGTGCTCTCCCACACACTTTTGAATTTCTGCTTAACCATCGTTTGGCTCGCGGAAACAGTGCCGTTCCGAGACAATGGACAATAAGAACGCACGAAAAGGAAATGGCCTTTTGGCATGCACTCAATTCGTGGGGGAATCCTCAAAATTCGCAATGGTTTAATGTAACATGTTCGAGGTGACGTTTCGTGCACTACACTGGCATTATGTAGGCTATCCTTTTATACAAACCTATGATGGCTATCCTTTCTGTTTCTGTAGATACACCATAGGGCTAGGACTCGCGATTTTGAGATTACAGTCTACCTTTTCACACATTATGTTTCTAATGTTCCGTAAAGGAGTAATGACACGATTTCGAGACATCGTAAAAGCGGCGTTTTCGTTTCCTTGGTATGTACTGTTAACTCGTGTAAAATATTTTACTTTCATTTAAAGTTTTCGTCGCTGAGCATCAGCAAGTCAGCCCCACCGCAAGAGACATTATCCGGACGAGCCAACACAGTTCTACGAAGTTTGCGAACTCTGCGTCCTGAACGCAGCCTAAATCGCAGAAATCGCTGTCGGGTCACTGGAAGACAGTTCACTCATCATTGTTTTAAGTGCACCACCAACAGATGACACATCTGCCGGTAGTACGTTGTGAGATACTGTATTCCCGTGACGTCAAACTGCAATCACACGTCACTGATGAGCTGCCCCCTCGATATCAAAAGCGAAGGCTTTTTTAAAGGTAGCGGTATTAAAAATATGCTCCATGCATTCTCAGGCACCGCATTACACTTTTTATGATCTTCGACGCAGTGTATTTATTTAGAGCGATAATCGATAATATTTAAAACTCGTGTTAGTCCTCCTTTAAGAATACCATGGTGAGTTACATACCACTCTTTATCTATGGAATACCGTAATATGTAAAATTAGACACCTAATAATTAGGCAACTGCCTTTGCGTCACTTTTGTGGTATGGGACTAAAATGCGTAATGTAAGTTACATGACAGTACACTATGCCCACCAATCTCACCTATTAGGGCAGCCGCGCTGACCAGAAGCCCGTAGACGCGAGACGTAAAGGCCAGTGCTGTGGGAACAACAGTTTTGCCTTATTAGTACGCAATATCATTATAATCATTATAAGCCTATTTTAAGTCCACTTCCGGAGGAACGCTTCTCCCGACGTTCACCAATTTATCCTATCTTTCTCGAGCTGATTTCATGTACCCCTGGGAACTTCTGATTACATTGCTGTTGTAAGACAATGATAGCTGTCGAAATAATAACTTAAAATATCTCCGTGGTAAAGCTTATATAGCATTGCTGAATCTTTGCATTTTTGAACACAGTTTTTTAGACATTGGTTCGTTGACACTTAGCCGATACTTGTGCGCAATGCGCGGCCTTCCGAGCATATTTGATGGCAACCGTTCGGGGTGTGATTTGGCTCCACTGACAGGTGCGATGCTGCGCAAAGTTTGATTTCAAAAGTGAAACGGTGATTCATCTGTAGCTATCGCATGTGATATAGCACACAATGTTCTAAATATCCAAGCTCTTGCTCTCAAATTTAAGCGATGATTTCTGTTTTGGAAAATGGCACCTTACCACTCGTCTTTAGTGAAACACTTCGTACACAAAACAATGCTTATTTCGAAAGCCTTAAATATTTTTCATCATACGCGAAGATTGACCGCCGGCGGGATCAGAGCGCGCAATAAAAAATTACAGCATATCTACGGGTGAATGATGAAGATCTTGGGCGAAGCTCCTGAAGCAATCATGGTTACACCGTGAAATGTTCAGTCGTTTCGCCCAGCAGTAATCAAAGCGATACGCCGCTTTGAATACTGCTGCGCTCGCTAGGCGGCAGCCTCTCGAGCTCGCACCTCGAGATCCTGCCGACGAGCACGAGACGCAGCGGCCTCACGCACCCGGCGCTTCTCGTCGTCCATGGTCCGCCAAGCAGCACGATCCGGCAAGCGCACTCCTCCACGTACGGCGACGATTAAGGAGAATGAGAGATAACAGAGCGCAGCAGCCAATCTGAGAGCTGCGGCACCTATAACGCCATCTAGCGTGCATTCACCCAACCGCCATATTGCACACATCTCTATGGGACAGCGCCACCTAGTACATCGTCAACCAACTGCAGTTTGCATGCATCTCTATGGGACAGCGCCATCTATTGAATGATACGGGAGACGCGACGGCGGGGGAACGCCGGACGGAGCGACGACAGACCAGGTGATGCTATAAGGAGCTTCACCCCTAAAATGATTACCACCTGACGACGTCAATCATATCACAGATCACTGAAACCTGTGTTGGCTTCATGATGTTGTCACATGAGATTGTCACTTGGTCAAAATTGGACGTATCACGAATGCAGTGCAAAACCAGCTGAAGTGCGGAAAGCTTGCAATGGTTCCGATCACTGACGCTGTGCAAAACCACGTTAGGTGCTGAGAGTTTTCGAAAACGGTAAGAGTGGGGAATACAAGCATCGATTGAAAAGAAAACAAAATGAAGATCGCATTGGCCTTCGAGTCCCCTTAGGCGAGTGCGCAAGGCACGTTGTTTCAGTCTCGAACTGCGTTACTTTGCAAGGCGCTCGTCGTCATAGCAAATGCCGTGACGGCGCCTCCACCGCAGGAGAGTTATGTTATCGAGCGGAATGGACATGAGCTGCTACGGGGCTGTCCTAAGCGATGAAGACCATGGGTGTGGCGCTATAGGGAACCTAATTTAGTGCAAACGCTTGCGAGTGTGGCCCTTCACTTATCCTAATTGGTTACTTTATTGGTAAAAACATTGGTGCACGCCAGTAAAAATATTTACTGATGTTTCGGTTCCCACATGGAAGCCTTGTTCACAGTGAGACGAACCGCATTACTCGAGTAAATATTTGTTGCATCGATCTCTCGCTTACACCACAATAAGTCGGATTAGTGCTTTGCGAAACAAAAACGCCTACGTCGATGACAATAAGATATTACTGTTGTCAGCATGTCCTAGTTGCCCGCATTTGTTGTGGTAACTTGAGCGCTTGAGCGCAGTCATTTAAATGATGTTCTTCCCTCCAAGGGAAGCTTAGGCTGGTCCCAGAGACTGGAAACGCCAGCCATGACTCCATTTGTAGCGAGAAGTGGAACAGCGTGATCGCTACGTCGGTCTTGGCACCCAATGATATTTTTCGCAGTGTTCATGTCGAGGAGAGGGATCTAAGAGAGTTTTTGTGTCGCTTCAGTGTGCAGTGCTTCTGCCGCTTCAGTACAAAGAGAAGGATTTCAGTAACCTCGATTACAAAATTCCTTGTAATATAAGATACCTTCCGTGCATACTAGTAGCGGTTGTGGCTTTCTTGCAATGTGTGCCAAGGGTTTTGGAAATGGTTCTCCAGCGTCGTCTTTGCCATTTCACCCGTCAAGCATGCCCACATTTTAATTCAAATTCAGTACTTGTAACGGTGACATTACGGGAACAACGCTTCTGAGCGCTCACGAGCCGCTTATATACACATCATTTATCCGCGGTCTCTGCTAAGCCACAGCTGCAAACGCGACAAAATGCTGTGCAGGAAAGTGGGAAAAAAATGCCCGGTGTGTTTTGAGGGACAAATTCTAAAATATTTTCTTGCTTGAAAAACTACCTTAGGATTTCTTCACAGCGTAGCAAAGATATCTTTCCTCAATACCAGCATACAAAATATATTCACTTGGGCCGAAACAGCACAAAGAGCACCATGACAAATGCAATGAGCTGGACATTTTTCTCTGGTTTCCCGATGTTCTTTCTGGGTGAATCAAGTATATGTTACCCGAATTTTTTTTACAAATGTGCTCTATCAGGAGAATCAAACTAATATCAAGATTCGTCAGACAGGGCGGGAGATCATTTTATTAAAAAAACACGAGCTTAGATATCTTTTCTCGTTCTTTGATAGAGAGAGAGAAAAGTTATTAGAAGGCAGATAGGTCAGCGAGAGCTTGAGCGCTCTAGCCTGCTACTCTGTACAGAAGAGAAAGGAAAGGGGAGAGAAATAGTGACGAAGGGCGATGACGTTGGAGTCACCCTCTCCCCTTTCCCATTCCTCCTCTCCCCTTTCCCTCTCCCATACCCCTCTCCACTTCCCTTCTCCCCTTTTCTACACTTCATCTGAAACGCGGGCTAGACATGCCGAAATTCTCTCCTGCGCAACGCCGCGATGAGCGCCAGCGCATACGCATCCACTCCCCCTCTCTCTCCACTCCTACGCTGCCGCCCTCTCGCGTGCCTGTCCACCGCGTTCCCCGCTCGCTCTGTGAGAATTCACGGCCAGCCTAGAGGGAAGACAAGACGCGCGTAACGTTTCTCTTCGCGTTCCACGACGCGAGGTCGGTAGCATGCCCAACGAACGCCAGCAGAACGCGATCGTGCAAGTGCTCCGGCTTCGCATCGCCTCATGGTCCCCTTAAGCGGGAAATGGTGTAATTTTTCTAATTCACGAAATACTACATATACATTGTTAAGGTGTGTGTACGACCGATCACGATAGACTAGAGAAGGCGCACGGAAAGTTCAGGCTTGTTGCTTTGAGTTGCCTCCGAGATAGCGCAATTTACTTACAACTGTACCCAATTGGGTACTTCAGGTCGTTCTGTTGAAAATACATTCAATTTTGTTTTGTGTTGCAGGCAATTTCCACAGTGACTAGGAAATACAAGAGTTACTCTTTCAGAGTGATACTGACTTGCCTGATAAGGCGACATTGTGGAACAGCCGCACAGCAACAGTGAATGCTCATCAGCAGTGATGATGATGATGATTGCAATGATGGAGATAACGATACACCAGCAAGCTTCGAAGTTCAAGGCTCGACTTTGAAAGCGGCAGAGTGGGTCAAATTTGAAAGGGGCAGAATACGGTCGGGTACCTGAAGGGCAAAGGAGGAGAAAGAAATGTAGATGTATCGCAGCCACATTGCATCAAAGCATTCAGCCAGAATATGGGTGGTATGCATCTTGTGGACAGGTACATGTCCTAATACAAGACAAATGTCCATACAAAGAAGTGGACCATCAGGGTATTTGCCCCCTATTAGGACCAAGCGGCGAAAAAAATCAAGGATCGAATACAGCAATGACTGCATGCTGATGGATTTTGCAGCAAATGACATTCTTTACCAATTCAAGTTTAAGAACAGAGTTGCGGGAACACCAACCCGCGCACACATAAAGCAAATGCAAGAAGTTCAAAATGCAGTAGAGCTGGATGTTGAAACTGGCGAGTCTCCTGCAGTTCCTAAACGTAGCAAGGTGATTTCAATACCACCAAATGAGGTCCCATTTGACATGCAGGGACATTTTCCAGAGCTTTCTTGATTGTTACTCAGCTTAGGCCTGAAGTACCCAAATGGGTACATCCATTTCCTCCTCTGCAATTGCAGTTTTTGTTTTTTTTTCATCCGAGAAGTGTTTCGTGACTCCAAAATGCATAAAATGAAGAGTTTATATGAGTTCACCTAGTCTACTTTTTCGTCAGGTCCGAAGAGGTTAAGAGACATTCAAAACGAGGTTTAATATCCTGCCCAAAGCCTTCAATGCTCACAGGTGCCAGATTGTAGATCCAATATGCAGATTTTCGAATATGCAGCGCACAAAAGGCAACGAACACGTACACAAAAAAGACGCAAACACAAGCGCTGTACTGCAACTGGTTGATGTACAGCGCTTGTGTTTGCGTCTTTTTTGTGTACGTGTTCGTTGCCTTTTGTGTGCTGCCTATTCGAGAATCATGGCTCACCAACTAGCCCATCAGTACATTTTAAGCAATATGCAGACAGCTGAGGCAAGCGCACAGCTAACGTTCTCCAGCGAAGATGGCATGCCAGTGCGATCGATTGGCTGAGCATGCAGCCGATTCTGTGCAGCACATGTGTGATACAATCGGCGCTTTTCTTACGGCGTCGTTACCTGCGTTTTACCAAGGAGTCCTTTCCTTATAGCGTCTAAGCGCAATTACTTTGTCATAGCTTCAATTCACATGGTCTGGCTTTGCGCTTCGCATCGTTCGTTTTTTCAAAGAGAGGAATCGCGTCTCACGATTAACAGCAATCTCATGTGCATTGTAGCTTCGCGAACTTAGACGAGGTGAGGAACTGTAAGCATGGTGTCGTTAACTAAACCCGTAGTGACATAAATAGAGAAATAAAAACACGGTAATCGTTGTAACACCGCCGTCAACAAAGCGCAATTACTTACCGTCTGCGTCGTACAGCGGCAATTCACCGCCGCCGCCGCCCTTGCTTGTAAAGCAGCACCTTAAGCTTGTATAAGTGTGTTCCTGGCGAGTTTTTGTACGTGTTCGAGCAGCCAACTACGCAGCAGTTGTTTCTGGGCATCGCTGAAAGCTGAAAAAAGCGTTAAACTGCGATGGAAGATGCAAGTATCACAACAACCACAGCACTCGCATTGGCGATCACGGGAACACTAATCACCCAAGCCCGCCTACGCTTCCGAGCCGTGGCGACAGGCGGCGTTGTCAGCGCTTTGCGCAGTGTCTCTGGACGTCCGGCTCATACGGGATGGATGATCGACGGAAGTAACCTTCGGCTCAAGTGGTGAGCCCCTCTTTCGTTGAATGCAATACCCTATCTGCTTGAATGGATCTTGACAAGACGCTCTTTCTAGGCTCAACTTGATGCACTGAATCCCCGCTCCCAACTTGGTGCACTGAAAAGCCGCTTTTTGATGGCTTTTACTGCAAAAGCTTTGCGCGCAAATAATCCAAGACTTAAAAATAAGCTCCGCTCATTATCAGTGACCACCTAAACCACAATTCGTAGAGCATCGGGCATGTTATTCAAAGGTTGAAGGTTCGGTCGCTGCCGGCGGAAAGCTATCTTTTCTTCATTTTTATATTGTTTCACATTTATCACAATTGCTGCAAATAACGTCTCCTACAATTTCATTCGCTTCATTGTCTGTTAGATTTGATTAATGTTGTGAAAAATGTGCCCTTATAATTCCTAATCATTCGTACACATGAGCACTAAGTAACATATTGGGAGTAGTTAGCTGACTATTGTTAGGAAGAGGGCCTTATGTTGAGCAGCCCATGAAGTAGAACGGCTCAGTGTCGCCGGAAAGAGGGAGTGCAATCACACAATAGAAAATAGATGACATATCCGGGGTTTATCAATACGCGGAGCCGGCATTTGGCCTCTCCGATCGCCATCCGGCAATAAATGAAGGCCGCATCCGCTAGTGACGAAAGCTGCGTCGTTCTGAACGCGGTAACGCATAATTAAGAGTAATGTTTTCACATTGTCCGTTTATCTGTAATATAACATTAGGGCGATAAGGTATACCAGGTAGTGTTTTTACAAAGGGACACGTTTTGACAGCTTTGGAGACCCCCTAAATTAAATGTGACGTGGCAACCTTTATTCCTACGAGGTGCAGTTTAGACACATGTGCCTTCTGAATTATAGGTTACCATGACCTTTGTGAAGCTTATCTTGCGCAAAAACGTCCCGGGACGGCGCAACTTCTTGTGCGGAGTGCTTGCATTTTTTCTGAGAGAGAGGGGGATAATCTATATTCAAAAAATATGGATTATTTCCGGCCTCTATATACCCCTCGCACGCTACTCCGTGTAGGAATGGGGAATGGGACTAATAGATTAAAAGAAGACAGTGAAGAAAATATTATAAAAGCAAAAAATATGAACAAATATGAAATGTGGGAGTGGACCGGATACAAATATTCACAATAGAATGTCAGTAAAATTAAGCTTATTTTTATGCAATTGTCAATCATGAAAGCCTTCTGACTAGGCCAATCTCTGACAGGTAATCAAACAGTGACTGTAAAACCGACGCTTTGAAGGGCCGCTTTAATAACCCAATAGGACGTTTCGTTTACTTACACATAACAGACATAACACACGAAAGAGCATAAAATGCGCACATTTATTTTCACCAACTGTGAATATATCATTTACATTTGCGACAATCGTCGATCAGTGATGGTGTGGAGACGATGGACACTTTGACGGCTCATTTTTCAGGTTATTAATATGGAATGGGCCACACGCATGTTGCCTAGTATCGGTAAGCGTAGGGATCAAGGTCATCAGCCCGGCCCACCCCCCTCCCGCTTTTTTCAGCGTCCACTTGTGATGCGGCTAAGCGCAGGGTTCCTGCGATAAAGTAGAAGTAGGATAAATAGGGTACAGAGAGAGATACGTGTTCTTAAAACCGTATCGTTTATTGGGGCGTTAAACCCAACATCATTAGAGTTCGCTGAGAAGTGCCAAAGATCGCTGGTGCTGTTTCGGGCACTGAGAACGAGTGCACTCGTAAACGTCAAAGACAATTGCCCGTATGGCATGCACTGAATCTTAGGTGCGAGTTTAAAAGTTTCATGCAAACTGATGGTGTATGTGCATCCAGTTTTTGTAGATATTGCCCTTTCATAAGTTGATTTTGTAATGTTCATAACAAGTGCTTGCCGAGTGAAATAACACTGTTGATCTCTAGAATACCATTTCATGCAGCATAAAACACTTAAGCATTGAATGACTGCTTTTATGTCGCATGTGCGGTATATGAATTCTTTTAGTCACATTCTGGTACAGTATGCTCATTAATCTCACCTATTAGAGCAGCTGCGCTTATCAGGATTCCGGTGATGCGAGACATAGTGATGAGTACTGTGAGAAGCAAATTTTGCCTTATTTGTAAATTTTGTCGTCATCATCATCATAAACCTAGTTTATATCCACCTCCGCAGGAAGGTATCCCCCATTGATCTCACATTTGTCTTATTTTGCGGCAGCTGGATCTCTTTTACCCTTGCCAGCTTACTTATTTGATCGCTTCCAGCGGCGGCACACCTGAAACATTTTTTTTATTCCCTTCATGTCTATTCCTTTTCTCTAATTCACCAGCGGTTGTCAGACCTGTGCACTACGCGTCAGGCCGAGGTCTAATTTTTTCGCTTAATATTAACTAGATTATCATGTACCCCAGTTTGTTGACTACCAATGTTCCTGCCTTTCAAATTCTTTATCTTACGCGCATCAATCTACGTTAAGTTTCGCCCGGCGTGGTACGTTTTTTCTCTAGTTCCCAAGTTTGTTAGAAGGGCAGTATGCAGCGATCCTATTACTTTTAGCATTAGAAACAGTGGTAGCTTGTCGGTAATAATTTGGGAATACCTGCCCTATGTGCTCAGCCCATCCTCATTCTATCGTAAATTTTCTTTTTGATGAGTTGGCTGTGCTGGCAGCCAGTAACCTAGGTATATCTAAGGTTGTACAGACACCAAGGGTTGGTTCCCAATCGTGATGTATTTTTTCCCGGGCTATTATCTATATCCTTGTCTTTTGCACATTCAATTTAACTTCGCTTTTATACTTTCCCAGTTTAACATATCAATCGTTAGTTTGCAGTTCATCGCCACCATTGCTCAAGAGCATTATGTAATCTGTCAATGTTAGGTTGCTGTTATCCGGTCAATCGGGAAGTGTATGTAAGTGAGAGCAATCAAATGCTGATTCACACAGAATTGCTTCTGCAACAGTTCCGGAAATGCCTCACAGGTACCAATGCCTCTACACTAACTTGTCCAGTCCTCTAATCCACTCTTATTATATATATATATAATAATATATATATTATATATCTATAACATATACATTATGTTGTGCGCTTACCAACTACGTTAACAATTTGTGAAATTTTATGTTTAATAATTATATTTTATGCGGTTGCAGTGGATATCCGTGCAATAGTGAAAAATTAGCTGAATGCAATTCTCACAATTGCATTCACTCTTTGCTTTTCCTACTGAAATCAGTTGTCCTCAGCCAGATTAGATTGAATATTCTCAGAACAACAGCAAGTTCAACAAGTTGTTAGAAATTCATTATGGGATCGCGTCGTCTACATGTGTTCTTCTCGAGACAGTGTCCGTGTCTGAGCGCAAAACTTTTTTTCAAGTATACATATGCTCCACAGCTGCACTTATATCCATCGCATTTTCTTATGAAAAACGTAAACTCGGTGAAAAATGACATGGTGGCAATATTTTAGAAAGGCTGCTAACGCGCAGCGTTTCTAAGCCCGCTACGGTCTATTCGAACTGATACTCCGTCTGCTTAGAAATGTATCCTCCTCGTCCTTTTACTTAAAAAGCTCTAGGCGTTGCGTTATGTACAGCGTGGAAGTAAGCCACCGAAAATAACAACAAAATATTATTCGCCTATATTATAATGCTCCCTGTTGACATGAAAAGTGAATCTGGTTTGTTTATAAAACTTTTAAATCGCCCCTGAACTGTACGTATCTTCAAAAACAAAGCATAGGTTCCAGAGATCTCAGTTCATCTCTAACTGTGCATCGTACCTCTGAAGTCCGGTACCGGCGAGAGAATAACTTCAAACCAATATTGGACAGTGTAATTTCAGTAAAGGGCAGTGCCACGGCTTAAATACCACAACGAAGATATAATTCATCCGACTCCTTGAAAGCACTAGAAGCGTATGACACACATTTGACAACGTGAACGTATTAGAAACAGACGATAATACTAATTAACGAACAATCTGATACATTTATGTTGAAAATATGGCACCGCTGTGCTTGTCAAATGGAAGAGAAATATACGACTATTACAGATTTCAAAAAAGATAGATGTCATTGACCCCTTGAGCTTATAGTTCGCGATAGCCCTGCAGGCCAAATTAAAAACCGTGTATCTCACAACTAGGACAAAGCCTCACAGTACCATTCATTATTTTGTCATATTCTAATTATACAGTTTGTTTGGAACGCCAGTTCGAACTATCCTTTTTTTTACCTCCGAATGAATGCCACAAATACTGTAGTACTGGATCTGGGTTTTCAAAACGGTTCGCATTTTTGTGCTAGTGTTTTCAAGTGAACACTGCTTAATCTGGTACAATAATTCCATTCAGTGGTTAACAATTATGCCTAGTGGTGACGTTACCAATAAAGATAAGCGTTTTGAGAGAGTACTGGTGACACAATCTTTCTTGTTTACGGCGGCCGGCGGCAAAGAGCAAACACACAAGTGTTCATTGGAGTACATATTTCCACGGGTAGTGACGTTGACGAAGGCGAAGTCGCTTGTCCAAGGCGAAAGTCCTTATGTGGCCGAACTTGTGGCCGAAAACGGAAACTCAAACTACAAAGCAATGCACGTTGTACACTGATAGCGGCGAACAGAGCGTCGGCCACATTTTGAATAGATTTTGATGTATTCGGGTTTGACCAGCAAGGACGGTTACCAACGCTCGACGCTGTCCGCGAAACTTCGGGATTGTAGTAGATCGTTTTGTTAAGATGCGCGCCGCACGCGAATGTTCTAGCTTTGTCGAGAGATAACGCCGCCACCAGCGATATCGCTGGAAAGTTCGATAGCGGCCTGTATAAAGCGACGCGATTCACCGCTTGTCACTTGATCGACGGTCGACGCTCTGTCCGCCGCTATCAGTGTTTGCTGTAGTTGACTTTCAGTTTTCTCGGCCTACAAGTTCGCAAAATAAAGAGTTTCATCTCGGACGTGTTCACTGCTGCCTTCGTCAACGTCACGACCACGTTGACATCTGTTGGAGGTGCCTTCCCGGTCCATGTACACGTACGCCCCCCTCCAGCCATGAGCCGAGCCCACACCGTCAAGACGACAGCGACGCCAACCAGCGGGCCAGCCGCAGGCAGCAAGGTCTCCCACCTGAATACGGGACCCCTACCCGACAAGAACAAGACCGCGGCGAGGACGACAGGCACAATGACAACCACGATGTCCCCTGCAGCGATTGTGATGCGGCCACCCAGAGAGCCGCCGACCTTCTATGGAGTGCCAAACGACGACCTTCCGAAACCGGCTTGAGACGTTCGAAAGGGCCTCACATTCAACAACTGGTACTCCGAGGACAAGCTGCGCCACGTCTACTTTTACCTGGAGACGCAGCAAGGACCTGGTTCGAGATTCGGGAGTCCATCCTTCAAACCTGGCACGTCTTTCGCAGCGCTTTCCTGGAGACGTTCGTGAAGTCGTCCGAAAGGAAAGGGCCGCAGCCTTGCTGGAGACATGGGTCCAACTACCAAACCGAAAGCGTGGCCATCTTCACAGAGGAAATGACCCGACTGTTTCGCCACGCTGACGCTGCCATACCCGAGGACAAGAAAGAAAGTCCGCTTCCTTATGCGAGGGGTAAGGCAAGAGCTCTTCGCTGGGCTGATGCGGAACCCACCTTCGACGGTCCAAGAATTCGTCTCAGAGGCGACCACGATTGAGAAGACGCTGGAAATGCGCAACCGCCAATATAATCGCCGATCGATTCAAGATAGCCCAGCTGTTCAAGCCCTCGATCCGACGACCTGCGTGAAACGATCAGAGCGATCGTGCGGGAGGAGCTTCGCAAGCTCTTACCTTCGGCGCCGCCTCAAGTGGACTCGATCGCAGATGTCGTTCGATCAGAAATCCAGCAGTCGCTGGGGAACCTTGAACCGCCACTGCCTCAGCCGCAAGCCAGAGCTCCGCTGCTGCAAGCCCTACGCAAAAGCTTCCCCCTTCTCGCCCACGTCAAGACGCCGCGCCGCCGCAGCAGTTCGGCCGCCAGACGCCGCCGCCGCCACCACCACCCACGCTCTACCGTCCTCCTGTCGCCCAGCGCTATGCCCGCGCTTACGCGCCAAGGAAGACGACGTTTGGCGCGCCCGTGACAACCGCCCGCTCTGGCTACCACTGCGGGGAGGCCGGCCACATGTACACCGCTGTCACGACCGACAGAGGGGGCTTCGAGGATTCGCCGTCAACCGCGCCTCGCCCGCATCCATGCGAACGGCCTCGCGACATCGACGACTACCTCACCGGAACACAGTGGCAAGAACGACGAACTCCCGCTCGCCTTCGCCGGGCCGCTACATGTCACCGCACCGCCGGCAGTACACAGGCCCAAACCGGGGCCGGTCGCCTAGCCCGTATCCGGGAAACTAAGGGCAGCAACCGATGGAGGTGCGGTTGCTGTACGACGAAATGCCGAAGATCCTCCGCGGCCGCCGCCGACGACAACGCGAAGAGACCTGCAGAACACGACGCGAAGCAGACGAAGCCCCGCCGACGAAACCCCGCGGACCGAAGAAGACCCGTCGACGCGACGTAGAAGCAGCGGGACAAGCCGACCTAGCCGTGACCCGACGCCACGACCCAACCGCAACGCAAGACGACGAACTAGCGACCTCGACGTTCTCATCCACGGCCACAACGTCACCGCTCTCGTCGATACTGGTGCCTACTATTGCGTCATCAGTGGGCCCTTCGCCACAAAGTTGAAGAAAGTTAAGACTGCTTGGGAAGGCCCCGAAATCCGTACCGCTGGAGGCCATCTAATAACGCCGTCTGGAGTCTGCACAGCAAGAGTCACAATCAATAAATCGCACGTATCCTGCGAGTTTCGTAATCTTGCAACACTGCTCCAGGGACGTTATACTTGGCATGGGCTTCTTAAACCATCACGGCGCCGTCATCGACTTAAGAGCCAAGTCGATAACCCTATCGTCGGACAAAACGGCGCCGCCGGATACGAATCCGTATCAACATGCCCTGAATGGCTCGAGGATCAAGTTACCATCCCGCCTCGCTCCAGCGTCATAATTCCCGTCAGCACCGAAAAAACTGAGGACATCGAAGGTATCATAGAGAGCGATCAGCGTTTGCTGCTAGACCGTGACATTTGCGTCGCAAGGGGCATTGCTCGGTTGCATGAAGGAAAAGGAAGCGCGATGCTGACAAAACTTCAGCCAAGAATACAGACACCTCAGCAAGGGCACGACGATTGCATACATCGAGAAATCTTGGCCGCCAGCGATGCGTTTGCCTTTTCAGATTCTGACGACGCTACGACGACGACCGCAATACCTTAGCCACCCTTCGACGGAAACCCAGTCTTCCCGCTCGCCAACAGCAGCAGCTTTGATGACTTCTGCGGAATACAAGGACTTTTTCTCGTCGTCATCGCGGGTCCGACAAAACACCCCTTGCTAAGCACCGCAGTATAACGGAAGAAAATGCTCGACCACTCCGCAGAGTCCCTACCGGTTTCGACGCGGGAACAGGGAGGCTGTTAAGAAAACAAGTCGACGAAATGCTACGCGACGACATCATCCAGCCGTCCAAGAGCCCGTGGGCGTCTCCCGTGGTGTTAGTGAAGAAGAAGGGATGGGACCCTACGTTTCTGCGTCGATTATCGTCGCTGAACAACATCACAAAGAAGGACGTTGTACCCTCTCCCACGGATAGAAGACGCCCTGGATCGACTCCATAACGCGAAGTACTTTCTTCGATGGACCTCAAAACCGGCTACTGGCAAATCGAAGTCGACGAGAGAGACCGAGAAAAGACTGCCTTCATAACACCAGACGGCCTGTTCGAGTTCAAGGCATGCCTTCGTCTTTGCTCGGCACCTGCGACTTCCAACGAGCCATGGATACAGTGTTAGCTGGCTTGAAGTGGCCAACTTGCCTTGTTACTTGGACGACGTCGTTGTGTTTTCCTCAAACTTTGCGACACATCTCGGGCGCCTTAAATCAGTACTTCAAGCAATCAAGAACTCCGGGCTCACCCTGAAACCACAAAAGTGCCCGCTTCGCGTACGAGGAGCTCTTGTTTTTGGGTCACGTGATCAGCAAGACTGGAGTGCGCCCAGAGTCCGCATAAAACAGGTGCCGTCGCCGCTTTCCCGCAACCCACCGACAAGAAAGGCCGCGCGCCGATTCTGGGCTTGTGCGCCTATTACAGACGCTTTGTCAAAGACTTTTCACGGATCGCCGAGCCACTAACGCAGCTCACGAAGACCGACGTTGAAATTCAGGGGCAAACAGCGCAAGTCGAAGCATTTCATGAACTGAAACGATGTCTGCAGTCTCCTCCGATACCTGCGCATTTCGACGAATACGCCGATACGGAGATTCACACCGATGGAAGCAGCGTCGGACTCGGCGCCATACTTTGCAGCGGACGGAGGGACTGGAAGGGTTATCAGTTATGCTAGCCGGTCAGTGTCTAAGATAGAGGCCAACTATTCCACAACAGAAAAGGAGTGCCTCGCCCGTATCTGGGCTACGTCAAAGTTTCGCCCCTACCTCTACGGCAGGCCCATCAAAGTTGTGAGCGACCATCACGCCTTGTGTTGGCTAGCTAACTTGTAGGACCCTTCAGGTCGCCTCGCACGGTGGAGCCTAAGACTTCAAGAATTCGACATTACCGTTGTGTACAAGTCCGGAGGGAAACACTCCGACGCCGACTGCTTGTCTCGTGTCCCCGTCGACCCACGACCGCCCGATGACCATGATGATGACAGCTTCTTGGGAGCCACAAGTGCCGACGACTTCGCCCAACGACAGTGAGCCGACCCGGAACTCAAGGGTCTAGTGAATACCTGGAGGGCAGGACCATTGTTCTCCCAAAGTATTCAGGCAAGGATTGGCATCGTTTTCCTTGAAAAACAACGTTCTCGTAAAGAACTTCTCTCCAGCCCGAGCCAGCTACCTTATCGTTGTACCTACGGGACTGCGACCAGAAATTCTGCATCTGCACGACGACCAGACGCTGGACAACTTGGTCTTTCCCGCACGCTCGCACGAGTACAGGAAAAGTACTACTGCCCGCGCCTTGCCGCCGACGTCACTCACTACGTAAGGACGTGCCGAGACTGTCAGCGACGGAAGATACCTCCCACAAGATCAGCAGGCTTCCTTCAGCCGATCGAGCCTCCTCGGCGACCATTCCAGCAGATCGGGATGGACCTCCTGGGGCGTTCCCAACGTCGACTTGCGGAAATAAATGGATCGTCGTGGCTACCGACTACCTCACCCGCTATGCCGAAACAAAAGCCCTGGCCAAAGGCGGTGCCGCTGAGGTAGCCAAGTTCTTCGTTGAGAGCATCGTCCTTCGACACGGCGCCCCAGAGGTTCTCATCACCGAAAGAGGTACGGCGTTACGGCTGACCTAACTCAGGCGATCTTGGAATACAGCCACACAAGCCACCGCCGGACCACCGCGTACCACCGACAGACCAACGGCCTGACCGATCATCTCAATAAGACCATCGCCGACATGCTGGCCATGTACGTCGGCGTTGAGCACAAGACGTGGACGCCGTCCTTCCGTACGTGACCTTCGCTAACAACACGGCCGTCCAAGAAACAACGCAGATGACGCCGTACAAGTTGGTCTACGGAAGGAGCCCGGCGACGACGCTCGACGCCATGCTCCGAACGTCACCGACGAAAACCCTCGACGCCGCCGCTTACTTACAACGTGCGGAAGAAGCTCGACAGCTCGCCCGCCTGCGCATCAAGACTCAGCAGTATACCGACAGCCGTCGCTACAATCTTCGACGACGCTTCGTGGAATACCAGCCCGGCGACCGTGTTTGGGTCTGGACGCCGATACGCCGACGTGGCCTTAGCGAAAAACTCCTTCGGCGATACTTCGCGCCAAAGAAGGTTCTTCGACGTCTCGGCGCTCTTGACTACGAGGTCATCCCGGACGGCATTACGAACTCCCAGCAAAGCCGTGCACGACCTGAAGTCGTCCACGTCGTGCGCCTTAAGCCGTTTTTTTGCGCGTTAGCGAACCTGGGGACTATACTTTTCCTTTGTTATTGTAATTTACTTATGTAGGCACTTGTTAATTTACTTATGTAGGCACAAGCATCGGGACGATGCTTTTTCAGAGGGGGACAATGCCACGTCCACTTGTTCTTTTATTTTGATGTATTCGGGTTTGACCAGCAAGGACGGTTACCAACGCTCGACGCTGTACGCGAAGCAGTGTTCGAGAAACTTCGCGATTGTAGTAGATCGTTTTGTTAAGATTGCGCGCCGCACGCGAATGTTCCAGCTTTGTCGAGAGATAATGCCGCACCCAGCGATATTGCTGGAAAGTTCGATAGCGCCTGTATAAAAGCCGACGCGCTTGACCGCTTGTCACTTGATCGACGGTCGACGCTCTGTTCATCGCTATCAGTGTATTGCTGTAGCTTTTAGTTTCTCGGCCACAAGTTCGGCATAATAAAGATTTCATCTCGACGTGCTGACTGCTGCCTTCGTCGACGTCACGACCACGTGACAGTATTCTGGAAACAATACGCACTAGGCATGCTTTGCGTAACCGCGTGCCTCTATTTTTGAAGCTTGCTGCGTGATGTTTGGAACACCTTTATATCAGTTCACGAAACCGCCAGTTCGCATAGACATGCTTCGCAAACTTTGCTAAGAACATGCTTCGCATTGAAGAAAAAAAACGTGGTTCATTTACGCACAAGCAAAAGCTGTCTGTATTGGAAGTTTGGGGAGGAGGAGAGCGACTGTGTAGTTATTCGGTCTGTTTCTCTTACATAGCAGAAGAATTATTTTTGGAATGTCTGATAA
>NC_051182.1:59995497-60137607 GCF_013339695.2 Rhipicephalus sanguineus
GTTACCATCCCGCCTCGCTCCAGCGTCATAATTCCCGTCAGCACCGCGAAAAACTGAGGACATCGAAGGTATCATAGAGAGCGATCAGCGTTTGCTGCTAGACCGTGACATTTGCGTCGCAAGGGGCATTGCCGGTTGCATGAAGGAAAAGGAAGCGCGATGCTGACAAACTTCAGCCAAGAATACAGACACCTCAGCAAGGGCACGACGATTGCATACATCGAAGAAATCTTGGCCGCCAGCGATGCGTTTGCCTTTTCAGATTCTGACGAAGCTACGACGACGACCGCAATACCTTAGCCACCCTTCGACGGAAACCCAAGTCTTCCCGCTCGCCAACAGCAGCAGCTTTGATGACTTCTGCAGGAATACAAGGACTGTTTCTCGTCGTCATCGCGGGTCCGACAAACACCCCTTGCTAAGCACCGCATTATAACGGAAGAAAATGCTCGACCACTCCGTCAGAGTCCCTACCGGGTTTCGACGCGGGAACGGGAGGCTGTTAAGAAACAAGTCGACGAAATGCTACGCGACGACATCATCCAGCCGTCCAAGAGCCCGTGGGCGTCTCCCGTGGTGTTAGTGAAGAAGAAGGATGGGACCCTACGTTTCTGCGTCGATTATCGTCGCCTGAACAACATCACAAAGAAGGACGTGTACCCTCTCCCACGGATAGAAGACGCCCTGGATCGACTCCATAACGCGAAGTACTTTTCTTCGATGGACCTCAAAACCGGCTACTGGCAAATCGAAGTCGACGAGAGAGACCGAGAAAAGACTGCCTTCATAACACCAGACGGCCTGTTCGAGTTCAAGGTCATGCCCTTCGGTCTTTGCTCGGCACCTGCGACTTTCCAACGAGCCATGGATATCAGTGTTAGCTGGCTTGAAGTGGCCAACTTGCCTTGTTTACTTGGACGACGTCGTTGTGTTTTCCTCAAACTTTGCGAACATCTCGGGCGCCTTAAATCAGTACTTCAAGCAATCAAGAACTCCGGGCTCACCCTGAAACCACAAAAGTGCCGCTTCGCGTACGAGGAGCTCTTGTTTTTGGTCACGTGATCAGCAAGACTGGAGTGCGCCCAGAGTCGCATAAAACAGGTGCCGTCGCCGCTTTCCCGCCACCCACGACAGAAGGCCGCGCGCCGATTTCTGGGCTTGTGCGCCTATTACAGACGCTTTGTCAAAGACTTTTCACGGATCGCCGAGCCACTAACGCAGCTCACGAAGACCGACGTTGAATTCAGGTGGCAAACAGCGCAAGTCGAAGCATTTCATGAACTGAAACGATTGTCTGCAGTCTCCTCCGATACCTGCGCATTTCGACGAATACGCCGATACGGAGATTCACACCGATGGAAGCAGCGTCGGACTCGGCGCCATATTGTGCAGCGGACGGAGGGACTGGAAAGGGTTATCAGTTATGCTAGCCGGTCAGTGTCTAAGATAGAGGCCAACTATTCCACAACAGAAAAGGAGTGCCTCGCCCTTATCTGGGCTACGTCAAAGTTTCGCCCCTACCTCTACGGCAGGCCCATCAAGTTGTGAGCGACCATCACGCCTTGTGTTGGCTAGCTAACTTGTAGGACCCTTCAGGTCGCCTCGCACGGTGGAGCCTAAGACTTCAAGAATTCGACATTACCGTTGTGTACAAGTCCGGAGGGAAACACTCCGACGCCGACTGCTTGTCTCGTGCCCCCGTCGACCCACCAACGCCCGACGACCAAGATGATGGCAGCTTCTTGGGAGCCATAAGTGCCGACGACTTCGCCGAACGACAGCGAGCCGACCCGGAACTGAAGGGTCTAGTGGGATACCTGGAGGGCAGGACCATCGTTGTCCCAAAAGTATTCTGGCGAGGATTGGCATCACTTTCCTTCAAAAACAACGTCCTCGTAAAGAACTTCTCTCCGGCCCGAGTCAGCTACCTTATCGTTGTACCTTCGGGACTGCGACCAGAAAGTCTGCATGCCTTGCACGACGACCCGGCGGCTGGACACCTCGGACTTTCCCGCACGCTCGCACGAGTACCGGAAAAGTACTACTGGCCGCGCCTTGCCGCCGACGTCACTCGCTACGTAAGGACGTGCCGAGACTGTCAGCGACGGAAGACACCGCCCACAAGACCAGCAGGCTTCCTTCAGCCGATCGAGCCTCCTCGGCGACCATTCCAGCAGATCGGGATGGACCTCCTGGGGCCGTTCCCAACGTCGACGTGCGGAAAGAAATGGATCGTCGTGGCTACCGACTACCTCAAGCGCTACGCCGAAACAAAAGCCAGGACCAAAGGCAGTGCCGCTGAGGTAGCCAAGGTCTTCGTTGAGAGCATCCTCCTTCGACACGGCGCCCCAGACGTTCTCATCACCGACAGAGGTACGGCGTTTACGGCTGACCTAACTCAGGCGATCTTGGAATACAGCCACACAAGCCACCGCCGGACCACCGCGTACCACCCACAGACCAATGGCCTGACCGAGCGTCTCAATAAGACCATCGCCGACATGCTGGCCATGTACGTCGACGTGAGCACAAGACGCGGGACGCCGTCCTGCGTACGTGACCTTCGCTTACAACACGGCCGTCCAAGAAACAACGCAGATGACGCCGTACAAGTTGGTTCTACGGAAGAAGCCCGACGACGACGCTCGACGCCATGCTACCGAACGTCACCGATGAAGAAAACCTCGACGCCGCCGCTTACTTACAACGTGCCGAAGAAGCTCGATAGCTCGCCCGCCTGCGCATCAAGGCACAGCAGTACACCGACAGCCGTCGCTACAATCTTCGACGACGCTTCGTGAAATACCAGCCCGGCGACCGTGTTTGGATCTGGACGCCGATACGCCGACGTGGGCGTAGAGAAAAACTCCTTCGGCGATACTTAGGACCATACAAGGTTCTTCGACGTCTCGGCGCTCTTGAGCTACGAGGTCATCCCGGACGGCATTACGGACTCCAGCGACGTCGCGCACGACTGAAGTCGTCCACGTCGTGCGCCTTAAGCCGTTTTGTTGCGCGTTAGCGAACCTGGGGACTGTACTTTGTTCCTTTGTATTGTAATTTATGTAGGCACTTGTTTTTTTTCTCTTTGTTCTTTCACAAGCATCGGGGCGATGCTTTTTCAGAGGGGGGCAATGTCAGGCCTACTTGTTCTTTTATTTTCATGTATTCGGGTTCGACCAGCAAGGACGTTTACCAACGCTCGACGCTATCCGCCAAGCAGTGTCCGAGAAACTTCGGGATTGTAGTAGATCGTTTTGTTAAGATTGCGCGCCGCACGCGAATGTTCTAGCTTTGTCGAGAGATAACGCCGCCACCAGCGATATCGCTGGAAAGTTCAATAGCGCCTGTATAAAAGCCGACGCGCTTCACCGCTTGTCACTTGATCGACGGTTGACGCTCTGTCCGCCGCTATCAGTGTATTGCTGTAGTTTGACTTTCAGTTTCTCGGCCACAAGTTCGGCCAAATAAAGAGTTTCATCTCGGACGTGTTCGCTGGTGCCTTCGTTGACGTCGCGACCAAGTGAAAATTTGTTCTGTGGCTAGGCGTGCCATGTGGCATCGAACATTCGAGTCTTATCGCTGGCGGCTGCGCTAGTTCCAGAACAAACTCAACTGTTCGCGTTTGTACGCTCAAGGCTATCAGAAGATCCTAAAATAATCTGGAAGCTTCCCAGATTTTCGGACGTGCTTTGCGAAAGGCAGCGGCTATAAGCACAAAAAGGAGTGCACGTGGCAATATCAACAAAAAAACTTCTTATTTGCTGGTCATTTCCCTATTCTGACTCAATGGCTAAAGCGAGAGCTCCTTTGATACAAATACATACTTTGCAGGGATACATAGCCATCTTGCTGCGCTGGCCTAAAAAACGCTGGAGTGTTTCAGCACTGATAAAATACCCATGACAAATATCTAGATGATATTTCGTTGCTTTTCATTGACTTGGCAAATGACAAAGAAAGCAAATCGCTTTGTTGCATCCGAAATGACGTAGCACGCCAGTTGACATCGCTTGCAGTTTTGACATGGCATGTAAGGATATATATATATATATATATATATATATATATATATATATATATATATATGTATATATATACACTGTTTTTGCGTCCCATCCTCTCTATGTTCACATTTTAAATTAAAAAACATCAACGAATAGGAGCGCCGTAAATAAATTTTGTTCTGCTTTTAGCGTGCGGTTCGCCGTAGTGCATTCGCAAACACGAGCTCTCAACGAGAAAAAGCTGACGGTGAGTTCATATGTGCTTCATGCCATATCGATCGCAATCCAGCACCGCAAGATAGTTGTGCCTTATTATAAAAAAATGCATTCCCTCACTCAACCTAAGTGTATCGTCAATATTATGGAAGTGTGCTTACTCAGTATCAATATGATTAAAACGGCGCAAGAAAAGCGATCGCGCAAAGTTTGCGCGTCATCTTTATTTCTGGAATTTATACTCTCGTTAGTTCTTGATCATATTGAAGAACGGCTTTTCGTATCTAATGGAGGAATAACTTCACCACACATGTCTGCTAAAATAGTATCCACAGTAGCATTTGCCGGCACTCTACGTTTCAGTTTTCTTCACTTTTTCTGCGTGACGATCACTTTTCAAACGGAAAGCCTTCTCGTATTTTCCTTGCTTCTTCGAAGCCTCTCCCTAAGCAGTCACGTCAAGTGATGAGACTGCCCCCCATTAATGTGCACTAATATTTGACAAATATGTTGGAAATCTCTGCACACGGGAAAAACTGTTTCGTTCTTTGGACGTGAGTGCATGAGCGGCACATCCATGAAAGATGGCTGCTCAGATAATCAGGATAATTTTACCGGCGCATACGATTCGACCTCGACTGAATCACGTTATTCCTCAATTTTTAACAGTCAGAATCACGTTAGCGCTCGAATTAGGTGTATAGCTGCCTTCCGCCTAATGCAGTGGCAAGGTCGGTATGCATTCCATACATCGTTTTGAAACATCTGAATACGTTCATGTGTAAGTGCAGACTTCTCAAGTTTCTTTGGGTGTCCTGTTACTGTACATTTCGCCCACTTTCTTTTTTTTGCGCTCTGAATGCGCTGGCGGGTCGGTGCATCGACGTGGTCAGGAGTGCCATTACGTCACGGCTCGCCTTTTTTTTCAAGTAACTGAATGCCCTCAACCAAAGTGGACATGTCCACAAGGTGGACACATCGAGAATTGCTCCCCTGCGCACGAGCGTGGCTATTGGCCGCGAGGTCTAGTGCAGTCGCCGCCTGGAGGCTACTGGCTGAACCGCGCCTAGTGCGAATGGCTCCTTGCGTCGTCTGCTAGCCACGTTGTGTGAGCGCGTGCGCGTACGTCATGCACGTCCTCACAGGGCGGTTTTTCCGATATGTTAGCGAAATGTTCGTACGTATGTCTAAGGCGATGTTCAGAGGCATGAGTTTGTTCTGTAATACGATCAGTGAGTGCAGTTAATAATAATATCTGGGGTTTAACGTCCCAAAACCATGATATGATTATGAGAGACGCCGTAGTGGAGGGCTCCGGAAATTTCGACCACCTGGGGTTCTTTAACGTGCACCTAAATCTAAGTACACGGGCCTCAAACATTTTCGCCTCTATCGAAAATGCAGCCGCCGCGGCTGGGACCGAACCCGCGACCTTCGGGTCAGCAGCCGAACAGCGTAACCGCTATACCACCGCGGCGGACCAATGAGTGCACTTGTCGAGAGGGCTGCGTATTGTCGTACCCTGCCTTCGCCAGAATCATTTCAGTGTGGGTACCGCTTTGTGGTTCAAGCACTTCTCAAAGTGCACTTCGCGTCGTCTCAAACGTGAGGAGTACCATTAAACATCGTCTGAATGCAGTGTTTTAGCGACTCAGTGAAAACAAAAACAAGGCTCTAAAACAGGTACTTTCGCGTTGTTGATAGGCGTATAACTGAATGACTGTCGTCTGTCGGTTATGCGACGAGGTTTAGGTGTTCTTAAGATGTACTTTTATTGTACCATCCTGGTTCTGCATACTGAGAAATGCTTCTGTGAACTGAAGTCAGACACCTCGGTACTTAACTTCTCTGCTAAAATTAACAAGAAAGTGAATGACAGGAGAGTGATCAAACCAAATTGCCGTGCGCAATTTTAACTTGAGAAGACATTTTTATACGAAAACACCCGTGTGCTTAGATTAGGTACGTGGTTAAGAACCAAGATGGCGTTCCTTGCAAATATATCGTCGTAATTTCAAGCAAAACCTCATCTTTCTTTTTACATTATCTTGAGCATTTGTGTGGCAACGGTTATTTGCATGAAAAAAAAAACACACGCATACATTTGCCTCACAATATAATCGGACCTCTGTTGCACCACTGTCATGCAAGTAATCAATCGAGCTGATTACTTCCATGACACTGGTGCTGAACCGTAACGGTGCTGAACCGTTACCTTTTATAATGTTACTGGAGCAAGAACAAGCGCGTACGTAATTAACGTATCCGCATCGCTAAAGCGCTGTCAGCCACGTAGCTTGCTTCACTAAACTTATCAACTGCCCTACATTTCATGGATACCTGAATAAGAGAAAAAAAACGCGGATGCGTATTCGTGCACAGTGCTATTTGAACTCGACGCGCAAGCATACGGGCTTTCTTTCTTTTTTTTTTCCTCAAATGAGCAACAAGATACCTTATTAGATAAGTCGCGCCACAGCAGTGGTTAGTTGGCGGAATGCAGGGTAAAGACGTACAAATAAAACGACGACAAACGTCAAATAGCGCGAAAACGCAGATTGTCGCTTAGGAAGAGCATCCCGTTCACTGACAGATTGCACTTCTCTCACAAGCAACAGCAACGCTGGACGGATTTCGTGCATTCATTCGGTAATTGAAAACGTACGTATTACCAGCAGGCTGCATTCAACGCGTTTCATTCGCCGATATTCGGCTCAAACCACTCACAACGAAGCGCCGCTGTGTACATTTGTATACGCGCTGCCGACCGCTTATCCCCACTAACGCGGTGACGGTGTTGGCGACTGTAGCCCGATCTCGCGGTGATTTCCACAGCGGGGCTCAGTGTTTATTGTTAGCAGACTAGGCAGCGTGGTGCCGACACCCCGTGGCAAGAAGCGCATCTGATCCAAACGCCGTTCTTGATTTATATCCGCTATTGGCCAATAGCATATGCTATCTGCTGTTCGACGTCAAACAGCAGGCGCCGGCAGCTGCGAAGAGAGTGAGCACACGCCTTGATGAAAAGGGGGCGCCTGACAAAACGCCGAACTTCAAGCTCGACTTTTGAACTCTTTGTAGCACGCGACTGCAAGATCTGGCCGAAATGTCAAATAGCAGCGTGCTATCAGCTGAATGTGTTTTTCACCGAGACCATGGGGTGGACCATTAGTCCTTCTTAATTCGGAGACTATGAATTTAGTGCAAGGCGATTTTTGCAATACGTTACGGTTAACCAAAAAGTATGACGGGTAAAGTGATAGAAACATTTGCCTTACAAATATTTCACTTCTGTGTCCCTGTCCCATATAGTACGATCAGTAATACTCAAGTTGTGTACACTGCTTTAGGATATAAATCTGCAGGTCATGAATTCATTATGCCTTCTGCATGTACACACTTTTCATCCTCGGAATATCCTTGTAACCATAAAGGCTCCGTGTGAATACCTGGCCAATCTAAACGTTCCCATTCGGTGACTATGAATTTAGAGCAAGGCGCTTTGTGCAAAACGTTACGGTTACCATAAAAATTTTACGGGTCAAGTGATAGAAACCCTTGCCAATGTTTTGAGTTGGGACAGTCACACTACAAGCGAGTAGACATGTGCGCCGGACCCAAAATCACCGGCGGCGGCGCGTGAACGTCGCAGGGTTCATCGGACCGGCGGCGGCGCGGAGCAGGGGGGGGGGGGGAGAGGGGAGGGCGAATCAGTTAATGCGATAAGTGCACGCCGTAATGTTACATGAACGAGGGCTAGCAGCTAATGCCCTGACCTCACTTAACTCTACAAAACGTTGGTGTATGGCAATACGGCCGCTTCCGGGAGAGAAGCGGTTTTCGGTCAGTTTGTCGTATCAGTGATCCGAGCACGAAGCAGTGAGATCACAGCGGTCACAAAGCTCACGGCGCGCAGAAGGTATACGAGCCGTTCGCTGGGGGATGTCTGCCAAAATAGCACACGTGCCAGCGCTCTCGACCGTGCCCTTATAGTCAAAGTTCACAGTTGCTGCTCGAGTTACGCAGTCCCTCTCCCTATACATCCCTTCTTGCTCCTTCGCCCAGCAAATGACGCGCGGGGCGTTTCTTTCTGCTTGAGGAGCAATCGACGGCAGGCCTCGCACGCGGGTTCATGTTAGTCCGTGTGACGGAGATGGCCAGCTTGTTTCATCTCTGCTTTAGCCATATACCTTGCCAACGCTCGCGAGCTTTTACTCTCGGGTGGAACATGCAATGCGCGGAGAGATGTTATCGACTTACAGTTTATACGGAACTTGATGGCGACGGTGAAAACCTGTCCTGAGTGTCGCAATAAAAAATATACAAAAAACCGTCGAAGCCGGCTCACCTTTTTCCTGGAAAACTGCATCGTCTCCGCGGTAAAGAGTGCGCCCGTTGGAATAATCACATATTTCGGCGCCTTTTCTATTGGTTTTGTTATCGCCTTCAATACCCTTCTTACAGGGGACATCTCCTCGTCACTTATTTCTTCATAAATCACACGTGCAATGTCAGCAGTAAGTGTCGAGCCTATCATGATTTCGCGCTTGTCGGCTACAGTCTGTTATCTCTGCGTGCGCAGTCGCAAACACACAAAATGGAGCGAAATCAGTTAAACGCGCACGATAGTCGTGCGAGAGAAGCAAGAGCGGGTGGGCAGCTGCATAGCAAAGCATTATGGAAGACAATTCACAACTGTTATTTCTCATATATGGACCAATCGAGAGTATGTACCCTGATGATGTCACGTGAATCACTGTTCTGGCATCACGAAGTGCCCCAAAAGACAAGAAACGCAAAGAGAGAATAACGCGCTCGTTGTTTTTGTTTTTTATTGTATTTTCAGAGGTTGTTAGGGGCCCTTTATAATAACAGGGCGTGCAAACACGGACACAGGAGAGTAGTCAAGACACCAGAAACGCCGCTAACAACTGAAAAATCACACAGCGGCGGAACCGAAGGTAGAAACAAAAAAATTACAGCATAACCACGGGTGAATAAGAAGAGCTTGGGCGAAGCTCCTGAAGCAATCATGGTTACACCGTGAAATGTTGAGTGGTTTCGCCCAGCAGTAATCAAAGCGATACGCCGCTTTGATTACTGCTGCGCTCGCTTGGCGGCAGCCTCTCCAGCTCGCACCTCGGGATCCTGCCGACGAGCACGAGACGCAGCGGCCTTCCGCACCCGGCGCTCCTCGTCGTCCATGGTCCGCCAAGCAGCACGATCCGGCAAGCGCACTTCACCACGTAAGGCGACGATCAAGGAGAATGAAAGGTAACGGGCGCAGCAGCCAATCTGAGAGCAGCGGCACCTATAACGCCATCTAGCGTGCAGGGTGCCGCTGCTTTTTTCCGCTTTTTTCTTCTTTTTGCACACATATTGCACACATCTCTATGAGACAGCGCCATCTAGTATATCGTCACCCAACTGCAGTTTGCATGCGTCTCTATGGGACAGCGCCATCTACTGAATGATACGGGAGACGCGACAGCGGAGGAACGCCGGACGGAGCGACGACCGACCAGGTGATGCTATAAGGAGCTTCGCCCCTAATATCTGCGCATTCCCATAAGAGGCCATACCTATCAATCGTCAGTAGTGGTCTACGTGCGAGATAGCTGTTCACTCTTATGTCCGTGTTTCCACGCCATGTATTCTTAACATGAATACCTACCAACTACCTCAGCTATATTCTAAGCTTGCCATTCTCTTTACTTCTGTATTTATTTATCGATTTACTCGAGTAAGAATGAAAGGAAAAAGTGTACTAACGCACCGAGATATATATATATATATATTGCTTATCTATTTTATTTATTTATGGACAGTGTACTAGGTCCAAGACTCCAAGAATATGCTATCCAGCGAGTTGGGTCTTCGCCCTTTAAGGCTGGAGGACGCGACAGCGTTAAGGTCAGGCAATACTCGTATTATTTCTGCAGAAGAAAAAGGTACTACAACTTCTGGAGAGCTATTCTCGAGGCCTTCATTCAAAGGGGATGTCCACAGTCCATTTCGGCAGAGCGCATTCAGTGATTCGAAAAAGCGGTGAGCCGGGATGTCACCTCGCCCTTGACCACGTCACCGCACCGAACCCGCCAGCACATTCCGAGCGTAAGAAGTGAATGGACGAAATGCACAGAAACTGGAACTTTTCAAGTCTGAATTTGCATATGAATGTGTCCCAGATGTTTGAGAACGATGCAGGGAATGCGTACCGACCTTACAGATGCGTTAGACGAGCGGCCGCAATTAACCTAAATCGATGGCTAACACGATCAAAAGACATGTGCACCGAAACTCGGATCTCTGAGGGCTGCGTTCGTCGCTTTGAAGCGCATCCCGTCCCTATCATTCGTATCGAGAGTGTTTGAATGCTTCGTGATGTCATGATGGCGCTGCAGAACAAAAACCGGAAACAGGGGGCGCGCTTCTCGCCGAGCTCTCGCTATTCAGCGGTCGCTGAAATGGACAGTTCATTACATGAACACATCGAGAAGAGCTCCTCCGGCGAAGCGCTGTATTTTATTACCAGATTCCTCATTCGAATTAAAAGAAAACACTAGCGGCGGCGCGCCGCAATTATTGCGCGGCGGCGGCGTGATCTCTCTTGTGACTTCGGCGGCGGCTCGAGTGGCGTGACCAAAAGCAGGCGGCGGCGGCGGCGCGGCTCGGCGGCGCACACCTCTACAAGCGAGTAGTATGTTATATGCGCGATGGCAACCGCCATAAACAGGCCACTAAAGCACATTGTAACATAAACTAGGAGCTTTTCGTACAGCAAATAATGTCGACTTTGCAATGCGCTCAATAGATCCATATTACTTTCTGCTTGGGCAAGAGCGCTTTGGTCCACATGCACATACGTTTAAAAGAATCTGGGCACCATGTACGAAAGAGTACATTGTGCATATATGTTACATACATGCATATATACGTTATGACGTGACAAACTGTGTTAGTTAGTGATAAGTATGTGTTATGTTATAGACAACTAATCCAATTAGTTATCTAATGTTTTATCCCTTGCATGTAAATATTTTGAACTACTATAAGTTTGAATTATAATTTTCAGTATGTTTTATTCGCTTGCTGTTTTTTACTCAGTTGCCCATCTTTGTTCTGCATTTTTATACATGTATTCACAGTAGGTCACCCTGACAGTTTTTACTTTGGGACCTCCTTCTGTATTAAATGCGAAGCATTTCTTAGCGAACCTCTGGCACTTTGAGCGTTTCTATCTACGTATCTATCTATCTATCTATCTATCTATCTATCTAGCCGCCTACGTCTGGGTGCTCTCATGATTGCCTCTTTAACTTCGTGTAGACCAAAATTTGCATGGGGGTAAGAGGATTTGACGAATATGATTGCCAGGTCGTGCCATGAATAACTTTAAAATCTTGTCGCGTACGTCATCAAACCCTTTCCACTAGACACGTGTGGCACATACCCGTTTACCACGGGCCGCGGTATACGGGTATGCGCCACAGGTGATTGACAGTTTATATCTACCCAGGAACGGCGAGAACAGACATTGGTAACTTAAATGCTAGAGCGTTAAGGAAAGCCAACATCGGCAGCGTTGACTCAACGGATGGAAAGAATGAAAATTAGGATCGCAGCAGGAATCGAACCCAAGCATTCTGTGTGGCAATCGGGTATTCTACCACTGAGCCACGCCAGGTCTATAAACTGGTTTGGAAAAACAGCCTACGCAGGCGTAAGATCGGTGCAACGTCAATTGGGGTTGTGGTGCTGGCTATGTAATTTTACAAGAAAGCAATAAACACTACATGATACTGCTACGATGTGTACTCCTACGATACAGGCGTCATATGATATTAACGTCTGTAGTTCCAGTGTTGGCTCCGCTTTTATAGCAGTGTAATAAACATTCGTTTGTATTCCTATGATTCAGCAAGCTATATTGAAGCATTGCTCGACCCCGGAGGAATACATTAACGAAAGTTACATATGATATCCACATCACCGCACCGTAAACTGCACTTCGTCCACCAGAACGACGCAGTGTCCTCTTCATTTCTTACGAGGCTGAGCGATGGCCTCATGCTGACCGAGAATGATGCCAGATTGATTGACAGCCGCTTTGTAGACTAGGCTACGTAGGCTACATACGCCCAGGTAGTCTACGAATACGACAAACACCATCCACTGATGTTGGTCTATGTAGCACTATCCAGGTCTACCAGCCTCGACGGCCTATACCTCACCAACGCGAAGGGTGACTTCAGATTCCGACATCTCGCCGGCTCTGTCGACAAACAATTTGTCGACGAAATGACCGAGGCATCCACGAATTCCAACAGCTCTACTTTACGACATACTTCACTACACATGGACCCCTCGTCACCACGATTACGACCGGATCCTATACGAAGTCATGACCAGCTGCTGGTGCTCACTGATCACGGTGATGGTGCACTTGTTCAAGAACTGTCAAGAACTTCTGGCACACATGCACACGGGTTTGTGAAACGTGCATGCGTTCTCGGGACACGTATAACCACTACATATCGACTTACCGCTTCTGGTGTTGGCAATACCCACGTTGCCATTGCCAGCGTTACCCAACCGTAAACAGCTGGTTATGTAACACATATGCGGCTCTTCAATATATATATGTGTGCGTATAAAATTTATACAAATCTTTAGCGTCATTTTGTAACGTGTCGCTCAGTAAAAAAAAGTTACGCGACAGTCACCTACCCGCCGCATGCTTCGCATAACATCGACTCCCACGGTACGTGGGATCTGCCGAATTTTATATAAATTTTCTACTTGCACTGTATTGTATTGAATATATCGAATTGAGTAAACATCCTTCGAAACATACTTTGAAACAAAGAGTATATTTTATTGTCACAGACAACCGGTCACACATATAAAAGAAACTTTAGAAAGCAGCAGTATAGGTAATATGCTTGTCAGATACTTTCTAGTGAATCTTGGAATGGTACCTGGTAATCCCTACGAACACGGACAAGAAAAAAAATGCGCATAGACGCTCAACTTAAAACAGATACTCATGCCAAACGACTCGCCTAGTTGGCAATGCCCACGTGTGTCCTGTAATGTAAAATGTGATACAGTGGCCGCCACTCCTGAATACGATTCATACATGCACGGGGTCTGCTTATTGCATGACTGGGGGGAACATGCGCGTTAAAGAACACGTAGTACTGCCTACCTTGTGGGCAGCAATATTTCAGGGTGGACGATATTAGCGCAAGAATACAACCTTCTAAAAATCTGCATTTCGAGCTGCAGTCGCTGCGTAATTGAGGTATACGTTAGCATAAATTGTGCTGCTAGAGAACAGACAGCTCAGCTTAACTACTCGTTGAGTGTATCCGCTTTTGGCGCGAAAGGCTACATCTTTGCTTAAATCTCTTCCCGCATATGTCGCACACATGAAGTCGCCCACCGGAATGGGTAGGAACATGGTCTTTTAGCGTACTCAATTGCGCGAATGCAGCCGGACAAAGGTGGCAGAGGTACGGCTTATCCCCAGTGTGCGTGCGGGTGTGCGTGGTTAGTGCTTCTTTAAAGCTAAATGTGCGGCTGCAGAACTGACAACTGAATTTCTTTACGCCTGCGTGAGAGATCTTATGGCGGTAAAGGGTATTTCTCGCTCGGAAACTCTTCCCGCATACGTCGCACCTGTGAGGTCGCTCGTCGGTGTGGCTTACAACGTGCCCTTTCAGCGTAGTCCAGTGAGCGAACGTAGCGGGACACAGGTGGCAAGTGTACGGCATTTCGCCAGTGTGCACACGGGCGTGGCTCCGCAGTGCACGTCTGCGGGAAAATTTTCGACCGCACACGTGGCAGGCGAACGCTTTCTTTCCCGAATGAGTCAGTGCGTGAGATGCGAGGTTTGCTTTCGAGACTAATCTCTGTCCGCAGTCGTTGCACTTATGCGGTCGTTCGCCGGCGTGGGTCAACATGTGTATTTTCAGACTTTCGCTGCGGGTAAACGTGGCCGGGCACGACGAACACTCGAAAGGCTTCTCTCCCGTTTGCGCGCGATTGTGGATCACCAGATCCTTCTTTTGTGCATATTTTCTGCCGCACACGTCGCAGGCGTACCGTTTCAGGCGTGCGTGAGCGAACAAGTATGTTTGCAGATGCGACTTGCGGTCGACAACTTTCTCACACAGGCCGCACTGCAAGGAGCTCGTGGCCGTGTGCTTGCCATCACTTTCCGGTTGGGAAACCTGAACCTTGCCATGAGACCTGCGATTGAATGAAATTCCTTTCGTGATACTATGATGTGAATGATATGTTGACGCAGAAATAAGGCGTCGGCTACTTAACTCTTGAATAGATCGACCACACAAGACAGCAACTAAACGCACAAGCACACGTATGTCAAACAACAACGCCATAACGTAAATAAAAATGTCCGAAATGAAATTGATAAAATCTACAATCCTCTCTCTGGCCACCATAACAATCAATCCTCACACATGGTACCGCAACGGTGGTCTCGTGGTTATGGCGCTCGACTGCTGCCCCGAACGTCGCGGGATCGAGTCCCGGCCGCGGCGCCTGTACTTTCGATGGAGGCGAAAATGTTTGAGGCCCGTGTACTTGGATTAAGGTGCACGTTAAAGAACTCCAGGTGGTCTAAATTTCCGGAGCCCTCCACTACGGCGTCTCTCATAATCATATCGTGGTTTTGCGACGTTAAACCCCAGATGTTATTAATCCTCATTCTTGGGCAACATAGCAGACAAGACATCATAACTAGGTGATACATGATAAAACTAGACATGCATTAGTAAAAGAGCTTGAAGTAACATAAACATAAATGCCTTAATATTAGCCAGCAATGCCGCTGTCTTCACGACAGCGACGCTTTTAAAGCATATTTAAGGCACTCATAGGTCGTTAGTCCAGAAGTTTCTTTATACTGAACGGTATGCGGTCTACTTCCATTGCTTCTGACACATATTGAGCAGTAGAGACATCTTACAACGCAAGAAGGGGTATTTTTATCGGTGGGGTCGTTTCTTTGTGACAAACAGCCCACTGAAACCAACCGATAATTAGGCCAAGGAATGCATAGGGTAATAAAAGTGTTGCCTAACAGTAGTTTTATAATCAGGACGTACACAGAAATTAATTAAAGTGACGGGGAAGCGCTTTCCGTCGTAAATACATTCCTACAGAGCACCGGACGCGTAATTTGAAGGAAGTGGTTTAGGATCCCACGGACGGAGAGAATGATTTCTCTTCGAGTTTGATTTGCTTAAATTTACGTCATAACAATTACACTAATTCTAAAGGCAATAATTAGTCCTTCCTATGCTTTCCTTGGCATAATTTTCTGCTGGATTCATTTGGTAGAGACATCTAGGAAATGATGAGAGCTCTTTATGCCTTCTTTATGAAAACAGCAATCAAAGCAACCACAATATACAGCTGTATATCCACCTCCGTCACCTCTCTAAATGTAATGAATGAGGACATTTTGTTTTAACAGTGGACAAAAGTGGACTTAAGCGAGATGTGCTGGGCTGTTAGACTGATCAGTCACAGAATTAACGCATAGACTCGTAGTGAAGGAAACAGCGGAGATGACGAAGGGGACAAAAAAAAGTCACAAAAAATTTAGACAAACGGTACAACTGCGACAGTCTCCGTACCTTCCAATGGGCATAGCGAAACTGAAAAAGAGAGAACGTAATTCATCCGAGACCGAACAAAAAGCGAAAATGTATCGACCCTATGCATGCTACATAATATAAAGCCATATTGCAAATGCCTGCAAAATATCAATGTACTGCAACCTGCGAATTTCAAGTGATCGTTAATGGATTCAAAAGCGATAACGTACACCATTTATGGCAGGCAAGATGACCTCGTAGAATGCTACAGGCCCGTGCAGAGTGCTATGTCAGTGCACGCTAGAAATATTCGACCCATTGCAAATCTCTTGAACGAAATCTTCCGAGGAGCACTGTGCATTTCAGTCGATAATGCAAAAATAAGGGCGTCATGCAGTTGAGACGTTGTGGAATAAGCTCTTCAGCGTTTATTTTGGACACTACTAAATAAACAAAATACTGGACCAATATTGTCACGTGGTCGTGACGTCGACGAACACAGCAGCCGGCGTTAGTAGGATGAAACTGTTTATTTGGCCGAACTTGTGGCCGGAAAATGAGAACCAGAACTACAGCAATGCACGCTGTACAATGATAGCGGCGAACAGGGCGTCGTCCGTCGATCAACTGACAAGCGATCAAGCGCGTCGGCTTTTATAAAGGCGCTATCGAACTTTCCAGCAATATCGCTGGTGGCGGCGTTATCTCTAGACAAAACTGGAACATTCGCGTGCGGGGCGCAGTCTTAACAAACCGATCTACTACAATCGCGACGCTTCTAGAACACTACTTCGCGGACAGCGTCGAGCGTTGATAACCGTCCCTGCCGGTCAAACCCGAATACATCAAAACAAGACAAGAAGTGGGCGTGGCAATATAATTATACTTTATGAAATAACACGCCAAATACATCTATGTGATTTTCAGCAGACGTGGTAGACAAACGCCGCGTCGTAAATCAGGGGGTCGATGCTAAATAGTCCCGCTGTCCCTAATGCATTCCCCTGAGACAACTCTAAGGCGACAACCAGACACTTTTAAAGACGATAGTCTTTCTTGGGGAACATAAGCGCAGAAATTTTGGTCTGTCTGTCACCCGATTCAGCCACCCACCCAAAGTTGAACCACTTGCTTACCGCCCACCCATCTTGAACTGGTACGGCTGCTCATACTTGTGAACGTTCTCGATCGAAAATGTAAAGATTACGCATATCTGAGGCGCAACATCACTAGGTAAGTATTTGGTGGTGCGTTCCTTCAATAGAAAATACATAGATACGCTATTCTAAAGACCCTTGTTTCTTAAGCTGCGCTGAAAATGCGACGCCCCGACGAAAGCCCTTTGCCACGGAGGAAGGAACGAACTTTTCTACTCCGTGCCTTCTGCACAAGCTCGTTTCCCCACGTATTGCCAGATGGCGCCCATATCTCACGCAGCGTAAAGCCTTTAACGCAGCGTAGAGTTACTGCATATGCTACATTTAGGTATCAGAGTTGCGCATCTGTCTTCCAAACGACGCTAGCAACCATGCGTTGCGGAGAAGCTGACGCTGGGGCCAATATTTGTATTTCTCGATGGCGCCGCTGCAGCGAATTGGATTGACAATAGTCATTCACAACAAAGTAAATCACCGGTCTTCGACACGCCAAACATCTCGACCGGTGACCCGGTACGCATGTCGCCTGCAAAAACGGAGTGAGTCTTCGCGGCATAGCCATGGTTGCTAGCCAGACCTATGCGCAACTCTGCTATTCAAAGGTAGCATATACAGTAACTCTAACGCAGCGCTCCTCTATCGTCTTTCGACGACATTTGCAGCGAAGCACGCAGATACGCGGCCAATGTTTTTCTTCTCGATCGAATGTATTGCTGGGCGCAACATGACGTCACTTAGCTAGCCTCAAAAATCCAACCTCCTCCGACATTCCCATCCGTCTTTCTCATGCCTGTCGCCGCTGTAGAAAGAGCTCTCTCGCAGCCTCTTGCAGACCCTCGTTTGCACATGCGCCGGGTTGCCGGTAAGATAGAGTTCCGCTTCAAGCCGAGCTTTCAGGAAAGCGTCCGAGATTGCGTTCACCGAGGGACTACATGGTTTAACAGGCTTCATTTTCCTTTTACAGCGAACCTGTATATGGCTAGGACATTTCGTTTGTACGCCAAAAACATCTCAAGCACTGAATGGTGCAGTGCAAAAAAAAAGAAAAAGCTCACAGAGTCCCTTATGTATCCGCCTAAGACGACTCAAAGGCAGGTAATTTGGTAATCACTCGTCCAAGTCGCGCTTTTTTTTATTATGGACCTATACCAACATGCCCAATATGTAGTTTTCCTAAAAACCATCTTCTTTTTTCTTCTTCTTCTCACGCGATATATTGACCCGACCCCGCCCCCTCTAAAAGCTCTGCACCTAACACGGTTTTGCATCGCCTCCAGGATCGGAGGCATTGCGATCTGGTATTGCACCTGGTTTTGCATTGCCTCCATGATCGTCGATTTCTACGGAGGCAGTGCAGACCGACTATGTCTGGTGATGATGCCATCATGTGACATCGCAGTGTATAACGTCACAAGTTTCGGTCGTCTATGACATCATGCTGACGTCATCCATGGTGATGAGTTTTTGCATCACTCATGTTGACGCAACCGACGCCGACGGTCAATTTTAACGTTTGATGAGTCATCTAAGTGATTCGCATTAATATGGCGTATCGAATGCTAACAGCCTGGCCGTTAACAACGTAGCCTTACATGCCAAAATGGCCTCCGCAATGTCACATCTGTACTGTGCGCTAAATAGCTTTGCTGGTCATCCACCTCACACAGTGGAACACCGCCTCATTTTTCTTTTTATTGCGTTATATAAATACTCTGGACGGGTTTTTGCCGTTGCCGTCTATTTCCGTACGAAACACAAATTTATAACATCACCCCGCGCATCCTATGTTCTACCCGCGATTAAAAGCTCCCAAGCGCTGGCGACGAACGCGGCCCTGGAGCGGAGGTGAAACGAGCCGGCCATCTCCGTCGCAAGGAGGGCGCATGCGATAACATCACGCTGCGCGCAAGACCTGCCGTCCATTGCTCATCAAACAGAGAGAAAACGTGCCCCCCGTCTTTCGCAAGGATCACGAAGGGACGCCAGGGGAGGGCGGGGGGCTGCGACGCTCGAAGGGTGTAGTAGCCGGCGGGCGCGCTATCTCGCGACAGCAAGAGACGGCTTGTAATTGATGTGCTATCAGCACTTATTTCACGATTATACAATTCATAGCGCAACAACCGCTTCTGTTCCTGGAGCGGCCATACTCCCTAAGCCAGACTTTTCTCAAGTTGCGCGATATCGTATCTGTTGAGGCGTTTATTGGACGGTAGTCGGCGACGATATACAATGGCGACAGTCAAGGCAAAAACACGGACTCAGAGCGCGAACGCGAAGAGCCAAAGGGGACGACCCACTAGAAGGCTATAGAGAGCGCAACCCATTACTCATTAAAGGCTTCGCTACAATTTCCCCGGGTACGAAAAGGGAGCCGTCCGGCGACCTAACAGCTCGTCACTATGAGTGGGTCATATTAGGCCTTGAGGCGCTCCACGTTGACGATGTCTTGCCCTCGACGGCGCATGTCCGAAGGTGATTCGATGGGATCACGTAGTTGACCGGGGATGTGCGTTCGACGACCCGGTAGGGGCCTTCGTATTTCGGCAGTAGTTTTGTAGAGAGGCCAGTAGGGACCGAGAGCCATACAAGCGCTCCAGGGAGGAACGTGGACTCAGAAGTGGTGGTTCCACCGCGAATGCTCTTCTGCCGCTCTTGTTCCTGCGTTGTAAACGTCTTGGCAAGCTCGCGACACTCTTCCGCAAGCCTGGCTGTGTCAGATATCGGCGCACACTCAGTTGAATCCGGCTTGTATGGGAGTATCGTGTCGATGGTGTGCGACGGGTGCCTTCCGTACAATAGGAAGAAGGGTGAACAACCAGTATTGCTCTGAGGGGCGGTATTATAGGCGTAGGTGACAAAGGGCAGAATGGCATCCCAATTTGTGTGATCGGCGGCGACGTACATTGAGAGCATGTCGCCGAGCGTGCGGTTAAAGCGTTCGGTGAGCCCATTCGTCTGCGGGTGGTAAGCAGTAGTTTTGCGGTGAACAGTACGGCACTCTTTTAGAATGGCTTCGACGACTTCCGACAAGAATACACGGCCTCGATCACTGAGAAGCTCCTGGGGTGGACCGTGACGCAGCATGAATCGGTGTAGCAGGAAGGAGGCAACATCGCGCGCTGTAGCCGCCGGGAGAGCGGCGGTTTCGGCGTATCGCGTTAGATCGTCAACAGCGACGATGGCCCAGCGGTTACCAGCCGATGTCAGAGGAAGTGGTCCGTACAAGTCGATGCCCACGCGCCCGAACGGACGGTTCGGGCAAGGTAATGGTTGTAGACCGGCGGGTGACACGTGCGTTGAAGGTTTTCGGCGTTGGCAATCGAGGCAGGAGCGAACGAACTTCTGCACGGAGCGGTACATCCCTCGCCAGAAGTATCGTTGTCGAATGCGGTGGTAAGTTTTCGATACCCCAGAGTGCGCGCATTGTCGATCAGAGTGGAAAGACTCGCATATTTCAGAACGAAGACTGCGGGGTATCACAAGTAGCCACTGGCGGCCGTCGGCGTTGTAATCGCGTCGGTGCAGTAGGTCGTCACAAATGGTGAAATGGTGGGCTTGACGGCGCAACGCACGAGTGGTTGGTGTTGCCGACGGATCAGTGAACAAGTCTATCAGCGAGGCGATCCATTTATCCTTGCGTTGTTCGGTAGCGATGGTGTGAACGTCGATGGAAGAAACAACATTGTTAGGTACCGAGCAGGGGGCATCGTCGTCAGGCGAGGGGGAGCGCGAGAGGGCGTCGGCGTCAGCATGCTGGCGTCCGTTGCGGTACAGCACGCGAATATCGTAGTCCTGTAGGCGAAGTGCCCAGCGGGCGAGGCGGCCTGAGGGATCCTTCAATGACGACAACCAGCATAGTGCATGATGGTCGGTGATGACATCAAATGGGCGGCCATATAAATAGGGTCGGAACTTTGTCAGGGCTCATATGATCGCCAGGCATTCCTTTTCGGTGACTGTGTAATTGGTCTCGGCTTTAGTAAGCGTACGACTTGCATATGCCACGACATATTCAGGGAACCCTGGTTTGCGCTGCGCAAGGACAGCGCCAAGGCCAACACCGCTGGCGTCTGTGTGTACCTCTGTAGGGGCCGTAGGGTCGTAGTGGCGTAGTATGGGAGGCGACGTCAACAAACGACGGAGCTTTGCGAAAGCGTCGTCGCACTCCGACGACCACGAATGGCGGGGCCCGTTACTGCCGAGGAGCTTCGTCAGCGGGGATATGATAGTCGCGAAGTTTCGAATGAAGCGCCGAAAGTAGGAACACAGTCCTACGGAACTGCGCAGTTCTTTGACGGACGTAGGTTTCGGGAACTCGGTCACGGCCCGAAGTTTGGCTGGATCGGGGAGAATTCCGTCCTTGGACACGACGTAGCCGACTATTGTCAGCTGCCGTGCTGCAAATCGGCACTTCTTTAGATTCAGTTGCAGACCAGCGTCGCTCAAACGCGTCAACACAAGCCGGAGGCGTTGAAGATGCGTGGAGAAGTCTGGAGCGAAAACGACGACGTCGTCGAGGTAGCACAAGCACGTGTGCCATTTCAGGTTGCGCAGAACAGTATCCATCATGCGCTCGAAGGTGGCGGGCGCATTACACAGCCCAAACGGCATGACGTTGAATTCGTACAAGCCGTCGGGCGTGACAAAGGCGGTCTTCGGTCGAGCGTCATCAGCCATAGGTACCTGCCAGTACCCCGAGCGCAAATCGATAGACGAAAAGAATTCGGCTCTTTGTAGGCTGTCAATCGCGTCGTCTATTCGCGGTAGTGGATACACGTCCTTACGAGTGATCTTATTGTGTCGTCGGTAGTCCACACAGAACCGCACAGGACCGTCCTTCTTCGCAACAAGTACGACAGGAGACGCCCAGGGGCTGTTAGATGGTCGAATAACATCGCGTCGAAACATGTGGTCGACTTGCTCGTTGATTACGCGGCGTTCTGTGGGAGATACGCGATATGGACGTTGCCGCAGTGGTGGTTGGGCGCCAGTGTCGATGTGATGCGTAACGGTGGACGTGCGGCCGAGAGAAGTTTGAGCAATATCGAAAGAAGCGCGAAATTCTTCCAAGAGGACCAGAAGCTGGGAACGCTGGACCGGCGTAAGGTTGTCAGCAATGGAAGAAGCAAATACATCAGCGGGCGATGAACCAGACTTGGTAACAGAACTGAGCGTGCCGGAACTGGGGCAGTGCGTGCCATCTGGTTCGTCCATAACTTGTGCGTGTTCGAGGGGTTCCACGCTGCCGAGACATTCTCCTTGCACCAACGTAACACTGTACGGAGATCGGTTGAGAACAAAAATTGACGTGCTGCCCTGAGTGACTTGCACGGTCGCGAAGGGCACCAGCAAGCCTTTCCTCGTGCAAACAATGTCGGATGGCGAGAGGAGCGCGACGGTGTCGGAGAGACTGGCGCAGTAGACGGACACCGCCGTTGACGAGTATGCAGGCAGCTTGGTGTCGTCTTTGACGAGTACCTTGCTCACAGACGATGGACTGTCAGCCGGCGTCAGATCAGAGAATGGTGATAGCTCTATTTCGGCGGGTGCGCAATGAATCACGGCGTCGTGGTGGGAGAGAAAATCCCATCCTAGGATGACGTCGTGAGAGCATGCTGGAATTATTATCAATTCGACGGCGTACAAGAGCATCCTTAATCATGACGCGGGCTTTGCACACCGCTGTAGGGTGAATACTTTGGGCGCTGGCTGTACGGAAGGAGAGCCCGGGAAGTGGCGTCGTCACTTTTCGCAGTAACGCGTCACTTTTCGCAGTCAATAACGGATACGGCGGCTCCAGTGTCAATAAGGGCAGATGCGCGCACACCGTCCACAAACACGTCTAACACGTTCGATGGACTTCGCTGAGGGCTTTCGCAGTTCGATAGCGTCGCAGCCCTTGCCTCGTGGACTGCGACGATTAGTTTTCCTGGTCACGTGGGACCGGCCGTGGCCGCATCGGTGACAGTGATCGGCGTCGTGGTGACGGCGAACGGTGGGTAGATGGAGCTGGGCGAGACGACGGTGACATAGGCGGCGGTGAATCGTAATACGGGCGGCTTGACTGGCTGGGGATGGCTGAGGCTACACGAGGCGGCTGCACGCGATTGCGATAGCGGGCGACATGACCGGCGCAACTACACGCGAAGCAGATCGGGCGGTTGTCAGAAGTGCGCCATTGGTTCGCCGAGGTATGTCCCATCCATGGAGCAGGACGCGGTGGACGAGGCGTCTGCTGATACGACTGCATGATGGGCTGCATCGGTGGCCTAGGTATGGCGTCGGCAAACGCAGCCGGCCCACTCGCTTCGAAGGCTTGAGGTCAGGCGACGGCTTCGGCGTAAGTAAGTGGGGCAGCCACAGGAATCGCTTGGGGTGACCTGGCTACAACCTGCGCGTAACTGAGCGGCGCAGGTGCCGGAGGGGGCTGGTGGTATTCCGGCATGACCTCCGCGATTTCCTGCTGAATAGCGCGGCGTAAGGGAGCCAGCAGCGTGGTCGACGGCTGTTCAACATGCTGCGGGTGAGGGAAGGCCAGTAGGGAGAACTGGCGGGCAATTTCCTCGCGCACGAATGACTTGATCTCGGCGAGCAAGGCGGACTGATCAGAAATGGCCGACAAGCCTGCGAGATCGGCGTCGCGCGATGGAGGTCGACGGGTCAGCAGTCGCTGCCGGCGCAGTTCCTCGTAGCTTTGGCAGAGCGTGATCACCTCGGCCACAGTACGAGGTTTCTTGGCGAGCAGCATAGTGAAGGCATCGTCGTCGATGCCTTTCAGAACGTGGCGGATCTTGTCAGACTCAGGCATGGCCACGTCAGCCTTCTTGCACAAGTCCAGGACGTCTTCTATGTAGCTCGTAAAAGGCTCACCGGTCTGCTGAGCTCGTTCACGTAAACGTTGTTCGGCTTGCAGTTTACGAACGGCAGGGCGGCCAAACACATCTAAGATGGCGGTCTTGAAAGCAGACCACGTGGGGAACTCGGTGGTGTGGTTGTTGTACCACAGGTCCGCCACACCCGCGATGTAGAAAACCAGGTTGCTGAGTTTGCCTGCCTTGTCCCATTTGTTTGGTACGCTCACACGCTCGTACATCGCAAGCCAGTCCTCAACATCGGTCCCATCCGTGCCGGTGAAGATAGGAGGGTCGCGGATGCGGGGGACACCGGGGCATGCGGTCGTTGTAGAAAGAGACGTTTGCTGAGCAGCGTCTTGAGGCATGGTAGTTGGTAGGGTACGGGATCTCAGCTCCAGGGGCATCGAATAGGAGCACAGCACCTCCACCAATTTGTTGAGGCGTTTATTGGACGGTAGTCGGCGACGATATGCAATGGCGACAGTCAAGGCAAAAACACGGACTCAGAGCGCGAGCGCGAAGAGCCAAAGGGGACGACCCACTAGAAGGCTATAGAGAGCGCAACCCATTACTCATTAAAGGCTTCGCTACACATCTAATAAGTTAGCTGCTAGCCTTACTTTGCATAACAATACAGTTTGTTGCTATCGTATTTATCATAGTTGCGGAATGGGCGCCTCCATTCCATCCTAATTCCATTCCGGGGAATTAGAACTTGCCGCAATGCCATTCCTTTTAACTCCTCGGAAATAAAAAAAAGTTAGCCCATTCCCACTCCGGGAGTGGCTGGGCAGTTCGATTCCATTTCTGTAATTTCTCAACGTAGGAAAGGCATCTTGATAGTTTTATCGAGATAAGAATGAACGCCACATCAAGCTTATTTCATGAGATGCATTAAGAACTGCAAAAGTACGCAAAACACGTTACCAAGTTCGAGGGATAGTAGCTTGGTGACATATGTCGTGCAGTAGAATCACCCTACTAATTCCCATAGGGGCAGTTCTCCGGCTACCTAAAGTATTCGCATGGTCAGCATGTTTGACCGAATGGTGATGTTTTAATATTGTTTAGGCTCAAATGGGTTAATGCTAAAATGACGACATAGCGTATTTTTCTGCTGGTAAAAGTAGTATTCTAGAAGCCTAAGCAGTTTTGCCACGCGTCTGGAGTGTTCGCGAATATGGAGGAAACTAGGATTTGGTTAATGGGGAACATCTGTAGATCTGCTGGTATTAGTGGGAAAAGTGCACCGTTCGGGCATCTTGTGCCTTTGCATTGAATATGGAACACTGGGCCGCACGGCTCGTCGGCATTCACGCTCGTCAAGCGCACCTCGCGAGCATGAATGGGTGAGGAGAACTTTCTGTGCTCGCCTGTGCGCAGGTATGCAATGTCTTCCTTGTCGGAAAGGCTATTTACGTGTGTCAGGTACTAAACCGCTCGTGAGATAAAGATCAGGCTGTGCATAGAGTATTCGTCATTTTCGTGTGAGGGTATCAATGGGAACCAACGCGCAGAGATAACTTTTTTCTCCCTTCAGTGTCTGCTGGGATAATATATTTGTTTGCAAACTAACTTATGCCTCGGTTTGTAGCAGGCGCGTTGCTTATAAATGTACCGTGCTTGTAATCAGCCAAGCAAATTTAAAAACACTGCTTCATTGTTAATTTCTAGGCTCTGAGCAACTAATGTTTGAAATTTGAACAACAGCACGAAGACGAAAATGTGCTATATTTTCCGGAAAAAGACGTAATTCCATTCCAATTCCATTGGGTGCAAAAGCGCTTAATTCCATTCCCATTCCATTCCTCCAAGCATTCTCCCCATTTAGCTCCCATTACATTCCGGGGTCGCGAAATTGTGGAATTATTCCGGAGTTATTCTAATTCCGGAGTGGCAACTCCGCAACACTGGTATTTATTGCTTCACCCTTAAGTGAAACAGTGATTTTCTTTAACCGTCAGCTTTTTACCCTGTAAGCGAGGGGCGGACGTGTAAAATGGCGCAGCCGCTTCACAGCTTTCCGACGCCATTGATGTGATGGGCCGCTACTGACAGCTGTGCATATTAAAACCGAATTGCGACTGCTCCAACCAGGAGACATGCTTTTAATAATGATGTGACATTTTTAAACAAAAATTCGGCAGATCCCACGTACCGTGGGAGTCGATGTTATGCGAAGCGTGCGGCGGGTAGGGGACTGTGCGTAACTTTTTTTACTGAGCGACACGTTACAAAATGACGCTAAAGATTTGTATAAATTTTATACGCACACATATATATGTTACAGAGCCGCATATGTGTTATATAACCAGTTGTTCACGGTTACGTATGCAACGTGGGTATTACCAACACCAGTAGCGGTAAGCTGATACGTAGTGCTTATGCGTGTGTCGAGAACGCACGCACGTTTCATGAACCCGTGTACATGTGTGAAAGAAGTTCTTGACAGTTCTTGAACAAGGTCATCATCACCGTAATCAGTGAGCACCAGCAGCTGGTCATGACTTGTTATAGTATCCGGTCGTGATCGTGGTGACGAGAGGTCCATGTGTAGTGAAGTATGTGATATAGTAGAGCTGTTGGAATTCGTGATGCATCTGTCATTTCGTCGACAAATTGTCTGTCGACAGAGCCGGCGACATGTCGGAACCTGAAGCCACCCATCGCATTGGTGAGGTATAGGCCGTCGAGGCTGGTAGGCCTGGATACTGCTACGTAGACCAACCATCAGTGGATGGTGTTTGTCGTATTCGTAGACTGCCTGGGTGTGTGTGGCCTACGTAGCCTAATCTACAAAGCGGCTGTCAATCAATCTGGCATCATCCTCGGTCAGCATGAGGCCATCGCCCAGCCTCGTAAGAAATGAAGAGGACACTGCGCCGTTCTGGTGGACGAAGTGCACTTTACGGTGCGGTGATGTGGATATCATATGTAACTTTCGTTAATGTATTCCTCCGGGGTCAAGAAATGCTTCAATATAGCTTGCTGAATCATAGGAATACAAACGTAATGTTTTTTAGACTCCTATAAAAGCGGAGCCGACACTGGGACTACAGACGTCAATCTGATATGACGCCTGTATCGTAGGAGTACACATCGTAGGAGTATCATGTAGCGTTTATGGCTTTCTTGTAAAATTAGATAGCCAGCACCACAACCACAATTGACGTTACACCGCTATTACGCCTGCGTAGGCTGTTTTTTCAAACCAGTTTATAGACCTGCCGTGGCTCAGTGGTAGAATACCTGATAGCCACGCAGAATGCTTGGGTTCGATTCCTGCTGGGATCCTAATTTTCATTCTTTCTATTAGTTGAGTCAATGCTGCCGATATTGGTTTTCCTTAACGCTTTAGCATTTAAGTAACCAATGTCTGTTCTCGCCGTTCCTGGGTAGATATAAAGTGTCAATCACCTGTGGCGCATACCCGTACACCGCGGCCCATGGTAAACGGGTATGTGCCACACGTGTCTAGTGGAAAGGGTTTGATGACGTACGCGACAGGATTTTAACGTTATTCGTGTCATGACCCGGCAATCATATTCGTCAAATCCTCTTACCCTCCCATGCACTTTTTGGTCTACACCAAGTTAAGGAGGCGATCATGAGAGCACCTAGACGTAGGCGGCTAGATAGATAGATAGATAGATACGTAGATAGAAACGCTCAAAGTGCCAGAGGTTCGCTAAGAAATGCTTCGCATTTAAAAGCATGCAAAAACTTGAATTGGAGCCCTAGCACTCACGAGCTCGACAGGGCAGGGACTTTTAGGGGTATTGACTACAAGACTGATTACAAACCCAGATATGCTTATTTACGAAAAAGTTCTTCTTTATTAGGATCCATGGATAAAGTATATTAGAGGAAAAGTGTCAGTGCGTTCTTACCGTCCGAGTGCTCTTCCACGGACGCGAAGCGCGGAAAATTCGATATTGTTACATATAACCATTGCTAGCATTCCCAGATTTCATTCCGCCATTTCCGGAAACAGAAGGGACAGACATTTTAGCCGCACGCTTGTACTTATTAGAGAACATTACTATAACAGACAAAATAGAGCTGGCAGAGCTTTCGAAGTTAATCAATAGGCGTAAAGTAGCCGACATAGGAAAGTATATGGAGAGAATTGAGCATGCTCTAAAGAACGGAAGAAGCCTCAAAGCTATGAAGACAAAACTGTGCATACGCAAAAATCAGATGTATGCATTAAGGGACAAGGAAGGCAAGGCCACAAACAATATGGATAGAACTAGTTGAGGTAGCGGTAGAGTTCTACAGAGATCTGTACAGCAGCCGAGGCATTCAGGATGATAACGTAAGAAGGAGTAATAGCGCAGAGGAATCTGACATCCCACCAGTATTGACAGGAGAAGTAAAGAAAGCCCTAAAGGGATTGCAAAGAGGCAAAGCAGCTGGTAAGGATCAGGTAACATCAGACCTGTTAAAAGACGGTGTAGAGATTATGTTAGAGAAACTGGCCACATTGTATACGAAGTGCCTCTCGACGGGGAGGATACCAGAATCTTGGAAGAATGCCAACATCATCTTGATCCATAAGAAAGGGGACGTTAAGGACCTGAAAAATTACAGGCCTATAAGCTTACTGTCCGTTGTCTACAAGCTATTTACAAAAGTAATTGCTAACAGAAATAATACGACATTAAAGTTCAATCAACAAGGTACCAGGCAGGATTTCGTACAGGATTCTCAACAATAGACCATATTCATACTATCAATCAGGTGATAGAGAAATGCGCGGAATACAACCAACCCCTATACACAGCCTTCATAGATTACGAGAAGGCATTTGATTCGGTGGAGACATCAGCACTCATGCAGGCACTGCAGAATCAAGGCATCGACGAAGCCTATATCAACATAATGGAAGAAATCTACAGCAGATCCACAGCCACTATAGTCCTCCATAAAGAATAGCGACAGAATCCCAATAAAGAAGGGCGTACGGCAGGGAGACACGATCTCTCCAATGTTATTCACCGCGTGTTTACAGGAGGTTTTCAGGGCCCTAGATTGGGAAGAGTTAGGGATATGAGTTAATGGAGAGTATCTCAGTAACCTACGATTCGCTGATGACATAGCATTGATGAGTAACGCGGGAGGCGAATTACAGCTCATGATTACTGAACTGGATAGGAAAAGTAGAAGAGTAGGTCTGAAAATTACTATGCATAAAACTAAAGTAATGTGGAACAATCTTGGCAGAGAACAGCACTTTGCGATACGTGGCGAGACACTGGAAGTTGTAAAGGAGTACGTCTACTTAGGACAGGTAGTAACCGCGGAGCCGCACCTATGAGAGTGAAATAACTAGAAGAATAAGGATGGGTTGGGGCTCATTCGGCAAGCATTATCAAATCATGAATGGTAATCTACCACTATCCCTCAAGAGGAAGGTATATAACAGCTGCGTCTTACCGGTACTTACCTACGGAGCAGAAACCTGGAGACTTACAAAGAGGGTTCAACTTAAATTGAGGACGACGCAGCGAGCGATGGAAAGGAAAATGATAGGTGTAACCTTAAGAGACAGGAAGAGAGCAGAGTGGGTCAGGGAACAAACGGGAGTTAAGGACATCATAGTTGAAATAAAGAAGAAGAAATGGATATGGGCCGGGCACGTAGCACGTCGGCAGGATAACCGGTGGTCATTAAGGGTAACTGACTGGATTCCAAGAGATGGCAAACGCGTGAGGGGGAGACAAAAAATTAGGTGGGTAGATGCGATTAAGAAGTTTGCAGGTACAACGTGGCAGCAGAAAGCACAGGACCGGGTTGATTGGCGGAACATGGGAGAGGCCTTTGCCCTGCAGTGGGCGTAGACAGGCTGATGATGATGATGATGATGACTATAACTGCGTGCCATGCGACGCTTCAAACGAGCTACCAGCGGCGTTTCCGAAACAGACGACGCCCGCCGAGGAATCGCCGCCACAGTTTCTCGCTACCGATTGGCCTAGAAGTCACAAGCCGCTGCAGAGAACGCGTTTTGGCATGGAACCTACATGCACAACAGAAGCTGCGTCGCCATCGCGGCTTACTTGGGACGCAAGCGCCAGCGCTGTTTATTCGGCGGAATAATTCTTGGTCTGTGGTTGTGATTTGGACGGCCCCAATATCAAGCTGCTGATGTTTTGATGCACCGGCGGTGTGATTGCCGGCGACAGATGCCCCCAAACCCGAGACTCTGGTGCAGTCTGGCTCAATGTGCGTCGAGATTATCAAGATGGCGCCGAAAAATTTTATTTGGCGCACTTTAGCGCAGGAGTAGAATCCCTGCTAATTATCCTTAGAGGTACGGGCCCTTATCCTATGTAAACTTGTGTTCCGATGTCACATGTGTTCAATACAACTATTACCGTGAACCAGGACAATCGATTTCATACCAGTTTTATTTTTAGAAGACTTTTTCTGAATATTCGGACAACCAGAAGCAAGTGCTCGGCCGGAAGTGCTAGGAAGAAAAACAAGAGTGCAACTCGTAATATTAAAATAATAAATTTATTATTGATAATAATTAGTGCTTATTTGTTGTGTGGCTAATAGGTCACCATTATCTAAACAAACCTTGGCATGCAGTACGGTTAATGCAGTGTAGGGGGATGACTTATATAGTATAGAGATATTCTAGGAGCCTTATTGGAAGGCCTGGAATTATGCGAAGCTCTCCCGAACAATGTTTCGGGTGTGCAAAGCTAGTGGTATGGCTTAGTTCCGAAGTGGAAGCGTCTAGGCGTACATATCCGCATAGTTTTGAGCCCATGACTACAGTGCATTGCCATCCACGTAGAGAACTCTACTCGTTAGCCGTCACGGACTTCTAGGGGAAGAAGCCGACGAAGAAGCGTGATATACGTCGTCGTGTTATTCCCGCTGTATATGCTTGGACCATTTCTAAGCTGAAGCAGTAACCATTATTATCTCTTTTTCGGGTTAGGATGGGTTCGAGCTCTGGCTCGTTATGAGAATATTAGTTCGACTTTAGTTCCGGCTAAACTCCGGTTCACACACGGTTTTCGGATCGTGTGTAGTTCGACACACTTCTGCAACTGTCGGTGAAGGTTAGATTATTACGTTATTACTGTCGTAAAAAAGCAAGAACAAGAAGAGATATATTATGACCTCGCAACTTCTGCAAGGAGTATTATGTAATACAATGTAAAATTGCGATTGTTCATGCTAATATGGAGTTTAGTAAAGCACGTACGAAGAATAAATGTTAATACAAAGCATCAATTTTTATAAATGAAAAATATTCTGGATTCAGCTAAAAACACAAGGAAATTTCTGATAGCATTTCATAAATGTATGATACACACACATTACTAACCCTTTGTCTGCTGTTGATGCGGCGCAACCTTGCCTCCGATTTTCGCTGATTGTGCTTGAGCGACTTGAACAGGGCTGCAGGCCTGTTGAGACGGCCCCCTTTTGGCTTTTGCCATGGCTGGATGCCTGTGATAAAAGAGTACATAAATCACCTGTCATAGTTCAACATCAGCAATCAATGACTTGAAGAAATGCTTATTTTCACGTCGAAAATTGCAGCCCAATGGAAAGCTTGTGTACTGAAGCCTATTAACACCACCTTGTTTTCATGCGTAACTTGGGGGCAAATAACGAACTTATTGCGTCCTTTTACAAAGTGACGCGTCTATCAGCGGCCCCATGAACTAGAGGAAGTGACCTCTAACTTCCGCAGAAATGGGCGCGCCAACCATGTCATAGCTGTCGCCCGCGTCCTGTCAACCCGCTCCGCTCCCCTCACGGTTCCTAGAACCAGTTCGAACGACACCCGCAGCGAACAAATGCTCCCGGGCGGGGCATTGTGGGACGTAAAGAAGAGGTGAAGAACGGTAAGTAGCAGGACAGGAAAGCGCGCAACCTCTTTCCGTTGCAGGGACTCTTGATGTCACGTTCCTCCATGCGCGGCTCCGCGCGCACTGGCGTGCAGCCGCCGCGCGCTCAGAATACTCCAGATATACAGCCAACTCTTCATAAATATGTAAAATAAGCTTTGTTTACAGAACAGTCGCATCTTCCCAGTAAAATATCGATGTTTTTCTCATTTATACCTAAAGTAGTTCAGTATCCCCTTGAACTAAAACAACGATTATAGCCAATCTATGTCTCGATACATTTTTATCTTGTCTGTCATAAACAATATTAGCCACGTGAGCAACAATTAAGCAGAATTTTCCCTAGTTAGGGTGTCCAACAATTCGCCCCAAGCCAGAACATTCAGTGACGTTTAGAGTAACAGAGAGCTGAGCTAGTTGGTAAGTATTCATTCTAAAAAGACAGGGCGTGCAAACACGGACACAAGAAAGAAGCCAGGACACCACAAAAGCCACGTCTTGCCTTAGGTCTACCCTCACCAAGCCGTGTGACCACAAAATGAGTGATAGCTTTAACGCACAGCTTACGCGTCCTTTAGATGTAGGTCATACTCGTGATACAGTGGCCACTGTCGCTTAACGTTTAAATAAGTCCATTATGTTGTCTGAGAATAGTTGCAGAAAGCGATAGGAAGAAACGTGTCGTAGGTATTCGTTCTAAAGAGATAGGGCCTGCAAACACGGACACAAGAAAGAAGTCAGGACACCACAGACGCGTTTGTGGTGTCCTGACTTCTTTCTTGTGTTCATGTTTGCACGCCCTGTCTATTCAGTGATGTGCTGCATGGAAGTCCCCTCAGGTCTGCTGTTATATTCTTCTGCATTCATACCAAACATATTAGTACAAAAATGACTACAGCAGGCAACAACAAATACTTAGCACATAAGCGCTCGACTGATGGTAATATACGCTTTGACTAACGCGTTGGAAGGTCGGCACGCTCTCGCTATCCACCACATCAAAAAGGAGTAGCTTTTATGTGCTTTTCCTACGTATTGTGCTAGGCCTAGGTCCAAGAGTATAGTTGCAAGGGTAAACCCCTTATATTTCGTGTGCCGTGAATTGGACATTCGTCTGCGTGCCGAGCAGCGCAACACTTCAGTTTCTAAAGGCAACAAAGACGTTCGTGCGTTCACATCTAGGAAACAATGAAATATGGCAACTTGAAATGACGAGTCATCCCGATAAAGGGAACAGATTGCCATATCAGTAAAGGCTGATCGCTGACGAGCCCAGGATCGAGACAGCATCCATGATGAGAAAAGGGCGTAAAGAAAAACGTTTGTGATCGGCGCGCCCGAGGGCCACATTTCTCTACGCTCTCCGCCGCCGGGCTTTAAGCGATGCTTTCTATGTCTCACTGATTTGTTCATGAGCGCAGAATACTCACTGCAGGAAAGCCAACTTGCGCAATGGCACTCTCTGCGCGCACAATAAAAGATGGCGCACTACGAATTTATCGTAGAACACTACAGTTTACATTCGCAGTTCTACCGATAAGAACAATTGGAACTGCAATGCCATGCTACCCAGACGAACTGTCTGTATCTGCAATGCATTAAGTGCGTAACGCAATACATTCCCGGCCGTCACGAGGGCTAGAGCGCGGGTGCAGCGCACCGCAGAATAGGCTGCCGCACGCTAATGTAAACGCGGTCGTGCCCTCAGCTAGATCATGCTAGATCGTTACTCGCTGAAACTTATGCTAAAAAGAGCCACGATACAACACCATTCTTTCACTGAATTCACGATTGCAAGCAGGCTGTGTAACGTTATGATGGCAAGCCCCCAACCGTCTACCACAGTGAACACAAGGCAAAATATTGTGCATGTGCATAGTCGTCCGTGAAATTGTGAATGTGTGTGTGTAATCAACGGCTACGTGATCTACAATAAAGTCTATGCAAGTTAACGAAATGTGCCTTCATTCAACCTCGACCTTCAAAAAATGAAAACTTAATACTAGCAATTAAATCACATATAGGCATCGTACCGGGTCGCTCAGCATTTCTTTGATTCGTTGCGCGGTCGTTGGCTTTGGACCTGACTTCCATTCAGCTTTTCGTTCAGCAATCTTTCTTCAAGAAAGTGGCTTTGGTGTTTTCGCGGACGATGGCGCCACCGAGTTATTTATAACGACCTTCGCCTAAAAGCTAGTACAACGCGGCAGGCGTTTGAGGCATATGAAACGCAAGGAAATGAGAGAAAAGAGTGAATTCTAAGAGCACGGAGAGCGAGAGAGGAGAGCATAAACTGTCGGGAGCCGGCATTGCGCGTTCATCGTCGGCTGAGCGAGGGGTGGCTTCCCCAACTCATAACCATCCCCCTTCTATGTGCTATGAGGTAAGTTTCAATCAGGGTTATAACAGCGGCTATTCAATGCATCAACTAGCTTGCGTGAACGCACAAAAAATTTTTAAGGCGAACATCTGAAACTCCAGCGACAGACGCTCCGGCTTGGCGGCCGCCCCTCTGCCGGAGTGGGCGCGTCCTTTTGTCTAGAAAGGTCCACGGCGGTTTTGGAATTTGACGCATCCGGTCTAGGGCACGCTTGCCGCGGGCCAACAAAACTCTCCCTAACCATATTCGTAACAGAGTCGCCCCTTCACAGAAAACAATCCGTGTTTCTAGTAGTAAATAACACTATATTTGATTCTAAAAAGACAGGGCGTGTAAACGCGGACACAAGAAAGAAGTCCGGACACCACAAATGCGTGTTGGCACGCCCTGTCTTTTTAGAATGGATACTTACCAACTAGCTCAGCTCTCTGTTATTCTAAACTGTATTTGACTTGCGCGTAGAAAACCGAACTGGCTGCGTCAACCTACGGCTCTGCGTCAACCTAGAGATGTAGAGCAGCTTTGTGGCAACGGAAAACTGCCGCGTACTTCGCCTTTACACAGTATTCATAATATTTATCTGTGCTAGTTTACGATAGCATGCAACAGAAAGTGAAGATGGCGTCATACCTGGTGTGCGAGAAAGGCTGGCACGAGGGCCCAGCAAGTGCGTGGAATTCAACCGAATGGGGCCGCCGGGAGCACAGAGGGCGACGGGAACTCAGTTCAGGCGATGCACAAACGTAACCTTCGTGGCGAGACGCGCGATCCGGAGAAGCCGTTCTCTTGGAAGCCCGATGCGCGCGTCGCGCTCGGGCGGTTCCATGCTTAGATGGGGGTGACGGCGGAACTGCCGTCGCGTCGGTAGCGCTGGTCTTGGGGGTCAATTGGGATTTTTAGCTTGTCCAACGTTACCGTGCTACCGGAATACCGGATTGCGTTTGCATGTTACCGGAGTGTTGATCACGGAGGCGCGTCTTCTTGGCGCGCTCCGTGCGCTGTATATGCCTGCGTTTTATACGCGTGCGCAGGGTAATTCTCCATTCGAGCAGCGGGTGGGGGGAGGGCAGTTTTACCGCACCGCCTCTCCCCCTTTTCTGTCGTGTCTGAAAGAAAACAAACGTCAGAACTGATAAAATCATGAAAGTGAAGCGTTGATGTGCTTCTCACAACGACCTGCCTTTTGGTCCCCGGCTTTTGAAGAGTAAAAGTTAGGGGTATGCGAACTGTGAAATTTTATCTCGAATCGAATTCGAATGCAATAGTGTCGAATAGCGGCCGAAAATATCGAATATCAAATCGAATATCGAATACAAAAGATGTTATTGTATATTGAAAGAAAGAACGAAGATATGAACTTCGCTGACGTCTTCGAGCACATAACGCGGTGAGTGACTGCTACCGAAAGGATACAAATAGTCATGCAGAAACACAAGCTGTTCCACATGACCTGGCTTCAGGCTCTCTCGCCGTGATGTTACGGCGCTTACGGCTTATCTTACAACGGTAGAGTTGTGCTTCTTCGGCGTGAGTTTACTGGGACCAAAAATCTTCGGGCGCCCGGTCGCGGCAGAGTTTTAACTGCACAACGGAACGGTGGAAGTTTCTGAACGAACGGTGCGGCAATGCTGACGTCACAGCGCAAACAAGTTCTAACTAGCGAAATCAATCACCAAGGGTTTCGCGGTCCAAAGCTTGACGGAGCTTGCGGCGTACGCGACCAAACTGCGCAAGAAGTCCGTCCTTTCATTTCGGAAGCGAAGTTGTGAAGGGATTGACGGTTTTCACGTGTTTTTTTAGATGCGAAGGCATCTCTTGCTCGGGGGTATGTCCCGCGGCATGCTAGTCCGCACTCCCACTACGCATGCGCAGCTCTCCTCCTTCCCTCTCTCCAACAGCTGCGCGTTACTCTCTCCACTTCTTTGCCAGCACCTGTTTGCGCTTCTGCGTTCTCGCTTCTTCTCTCACAGCGCATGCGCTACTCTCCTCCTCTAGTCTCCTCTCCTTCAAGTGGTAGAGCGCTGCGAGCGTTCAGTCCAGCGCTTGCATCGCTTGACTCCTCTGAAATGCGGGCTCGACATGCCGAAATTCTCTCCTGCGCAGCGTCGCGATGAGTGCCAGCGCATGCGCGTCCCCTTCCTCTTTCTCTGCTCTCCTACGCTGCTCCCCTCTCGCGCGCCTGTAGACCGTATTCCCCGCTCGCCCTGTGAGAATTACCGACCAAGCTAGAGAGAAGTCACGACGCGCGTGGTGTTCCTCTTCGCGTGCCACGAAGCGAGGTCGGTGCATGCCCAACGAACGCCAACGGAACGCGATTGTGCAAGTGATCCGGCTTGGCATCGCCTCATGGTCCCCTTTAGCGGGAGATGGTGTAATTTTGTTTACTAGTGGAAATGACATAATCTCCTTTAAAATAAACATGCGTTCGATTTTGAACCAAAATATCAGTGAAAGCTTTTACGAAAGGCCTATACCGTAACAGCGTTGGCGTTTGTTTTAGCCACCCCACCCTAAGCAAGTTGCACCATTGGTCTTTGTCACGTTTTAGATATTCGTCCCGTTGAATTATTCGAAACTTCGAATACTAGATATTCCTAAGTCGAATATTCGCACACCAATAGTAAAAATGTCGGAAGAGACCTTGAAATGAGACAGATAGTGTGTGCTTCATGAAAGAAGAACTGAAACGGGCGCTATTTTCTGCCTCCCGTCGTGGGGGCACGGCTTAGCGGCTTTAGGGATGCGGCAGGAGAAGTAGAGATAGATGATGGGAAGAAGAAGATAGAAAGGAGTCAGTAGCATGGGAAGTCTTTTCAGCGCAGCACGAAGCCAAAGCGACCGTCTATACGGCGGCGGCGTCTGCAGAAGCAGCTGCATACACGAGGAAGACTCGCACCTTCGACCGTGCGGGAAAAAGGAAGTCCCACACCACTGTCGCAGTGAGACCGACCACGCAATCGCGGCTCACCATTGCGCATCGTTCAGCGGCCAGAGCAGGGCAGGGGCCGCTATTAGCGTCGAAAAACGTATCCTGCGCATCGAAAAATTGCGTGAAAGTTCCGGCTGAGCAAAGGGACTAGGGCAGACATGCTGGCCCCTTCAGGTGATTACAGGAGCCCCCCCTTCCACCCCCTTCCTCCCTGCGCGGACGCTTATCCTAGGTTATGCACTTACAGGAGCGGCGCTGTAATATGTAAATGGCTGGACGACGTTTTCTATTGCCAATGATCCAAACGGAACACTCGAGCGCGCTGCTATAACTAAAACTGGCAAGAAAAATAAAATGTATAATAGGCGCCTTTGAAAGAAATTGCCAGAAATTTTTAGAATTCTTGCAAGAAGTTTTCTACACGCGTGATAACGTGGTGTTAGCACAGTTACAGCAGGATTTCGAGCATCGTATGTATGGAGAATATCTCAATTAAAGCTGCAATATATACTTAGGCCTGTCTAGATGTTTATTCGCAGTTTCTACCTTTTCTTGCCTTCTTGGACAGACAGCTACACCACTACAGTCTTCCAGTACGGTTTACACTAGGCTATTTCAACTTGGTGCTTGGGCGCCGGCATGATCCAAAACGTTTTCGACTGGACGTGTTGGTCCTTGCACGCGGTAACGTGATATTGACTGATTATCGGGAGTTACATGCTATCAGTACAATTAAACCGCTGCGTGCTTATCGCGGAATGCTTTCCCGCACACAAGTCCGGACTGTCCCCAACACGCGCAGACACCAGCCTGCATTCACATGGTGACCCTAGGAAACTGGTGAGGTCATAGGATTTCTTGAGAATGACATGTGGCGCGCAACTGTACTCGATCAAGTTCATAGGTTCACGTCTCACAATCCCACTCACACTCATATAGAGGCTCACTCGCCTCATACGTACGGCTCCTCTGACTCGGCTACTCGTTCATGTTGCGGTCGACGTCCGCGTTGCTGCAGTATAGCCGTGTGCCGTCAGGGTGCTTAGTGGCGGCTTCTTCGCGTGTCACATAGCGGCTCTCAATCAATCTGACGTCACCCTCGGTACGCAAGAGGCCATCGCCCAGCTCATATAAAATGTAGAAAACACTGCGTCATTCTGGCGGACCAAGTGTACGAGTGGTTGGCAGTCGAGCATCGTGCTAGGGTTTTGTCTTCAGCTCACTCACTTGCATTGCGTTTCAACGTGTATGGTCTCGTTAATGTGATGACTGAAACCGTGAATCACCTGTGGCACATACCCGCATAACATGAACTGTGACATGCGAGTATGTGCCACAGGTGACTGAGGAAAAGGATTTCGTGACGTACGCTACAGGTGTTTTGCGTTATTCATGTTATGACCAGTGAATCCTGTTCGTCATACACTGATCCCTACTATGCCGACTTTGGTATATACTAACACATATGGGGACGACCAGGAGAGGGCCGAGACCTAGGCGGCTAGATAAATAGTATCGTAGATAGAAACGGTCAAACTGCCTGAGGTTCGCTAAGAAAATCTTCGCATTGAAAAGGCGGCCGATGACGATGACGATGACCGCTAGGGGGCTCCCTTCCTTATAGGAAACCACTCAATTCTTGCGAAAGCGACTACAATTCATGTCTCTATCCCAGCAAATACGATTTTGAGGACACTCATGCATAATCATTTTTATTGTCGCCAATTGTTTTTTTTATGTTATGGTCACAAATCTTCAATCACAATGCAAAAAATGCAGACATCATCAGACTTATCAATAAACTTCACTCCACATAAAAGCAGGTAGTTGTCCTTTTAAGAAAATTCACGAAATACGCGTGAAGAAAGTGTCCATTCTGCACCACCGCACGAAACTTCCCGTTATCCTGCACAATGCTTGGTAATGTCCACACCACATGATTTAATCTGAGCAATTATGGTTCTGAAGGCTTTTTGTACTTATTTACATTTCCACCAAAAGGCTCTGATATATTCATTTAAATAAAAACGTCGCATTTGTTACCACACACGGGCCTAATTTTGGCTACGTTTACTGCCGTTGGCTCAAGCTGGCTACTTTTGGCTAGTTTTCCCCAATTTCATGACTGTTTTTTGTCATTCCGACCTGGCGACGCTCAACACATGCGCTCATGGATCCTTGCAAACTCGCCCAAGTATGTGCTTTACTAATGAAAGGCGTTCACACCCGGCGACTATGAACCGAGCGCAGGTAGTAAGGTGCAATGTAGCGGATACAACAAAAAGTGTCGTGGTTGGACTGCTAGAAACACGTGCCACGTTATAAGATGGCACATTCACACTAGAGCGAGTGGTACGTCATAGTGAAGTTTAGCGCCATAAACAGGGCACCAAATTACATTGTAACATAAAATTGTATCCTTTCGTGCAGCACATAATGTCGACCTTGCACTGGGCTTAATTGTTCCCTATTGATTGTTATTTTCTGCCTGATCTAGAAGACTTCGGTACACTGAACAGAAGTGTGAAAGAATCTGGGCATAATGGATGAAAGAGTACAGTCTACGTAAAAAATTATTTTATTGTCTCGGACCAGAGCCGACATACATAAAAAGCTTGCATATGATGCATATTGCAATAGAATCTGATGCAACACGTCTGCAACAAAGCTTGCGCATGCACGCTCAAATGAGAAAACATGCTCATGCCAAAAGCTCGCCTATTTAGCAATGCCCACATGTGTCCAGTAATGCAAAATGTGATAGAGTGGCCGTAACTCCTGAATCCAATTCATACATGCGCGACATCTGCCTGTTGCATGGCTGGCGGCAATATGCGTACTTAAGAATATATTTTGCTGCCTACTTTGTGCGTATGATCTTTCATGCGCCGACAATATTAGCACAAGGATACAACACTCTAAAAATCTGCTGTATTTCGAGAAGGAGTCGTGGCGTAATTTAGGTATACGTTACTATGAATTGTACGGCTAGTGAACTGACTGACAGTCGAGCTTAGCTACTCGCTGAGTGAATCCGCTTATGGTGCAAAAGGCCACTTCTTTGCTTAAATCTCTTGCCACAGATGTCGCACACATGAGCTCGCTCGCCGGTGTGGGTAGGAACATGGTCTTTCAGCGTACTCAAGTGCGCGAATGCAGCAGGACACAGGTGGCAGAGGTAAGGCTTATCCCCCGTATGGGTGCGGGCGTGCCTGATTAGTGCATGCTTCCATCTAAATGTGCGGCTGCAGAACTGACATCTGAACCGCTTTACAGCCGAGTGAGTGATGGCATGCTTCCAAAGGTTAGACTTCGATCTGAAACTCTTCCCGCATGCGTCGCACATGTGAGCTCGCTCGCCGGTGTGGGTAACAACATGGTCTTTTAGCGTATTCAACCGCGCGAATACGGCCGGACACAGGTGGCAGGCGTGCGGCTTCTTCCCCGAATGAGTCCGTGCGTGGGACGCGAGGTTTGATCTGAAGGCGAATCTCCTTCCACAGACGTTGCACTGATGCGGTCGTTCGCTGGTGTGTGTCGACACGTGTCTTTTCAGACACGTGCTGCTGGTGAATGTGGCCGGGCACGACGAGCACTCGAAGGGCCTCTCTCCCGTGTGCGTGCGACTGTGGATCACCAGGTTGTTCTTATGCGCGTATTTCTTGTTGCACACGTCACAGGCGTACCGCTTTTCGCCTACGTGAGCGAACAAATGTGTTCGCAGCTGCGACCTGTACTTGAAAACTTTCTCGCACACGCCGCACTCCAAGGGCCTCAAGGCCGTAGGCTTGCCGCCTTTTGCTGGTTTGAAGACATTGACCTTGTCAGGACACCTGCGATTGAATGAAAATTTTTCTTAGTGATATGATGTGAAAGAGATGTCGGCGCACAAATATGGCGCCGGCTACTTCTTACTCTTGAACACAGCGAGCATTCAAGACAACAGATAGATACAGAAACAGTAGGATATGGTAAAAAAAGAAAGCGCGCACGCATATGTAAACAACAGCATGAAACATCAAACGGAAAGGAAATGTCCAAAATGCAATTAATAAAGTCCATAACACTGTCTCTAGTCATTACAGAGATGAATACTCACATATGGGGAACCAAGTATTGAACATATCATAATAATTATTACATACATGCCGTAAGAAGAACATACGTATCTAAATTTCATTTATTTGACCCCGAAGCGCACAAAGCTTTATACAGGGAAGTGGGCTACATAATAAAAAAAGCGACCAAAGACATCAAAACAATAACAACGATACATATGAAGATACGATGTTCGGCGGACACAACTGATATCAAATGCACGTAAGATGATAAATACAGATAAAACATTTTTAAAAATTACGCAATATATACTTTTCGCTTCATCAAGTAAATAATTTTTAAGGTGGAACAAAACAAGTCATGATCTGAAATGGAAACGATGTCGGACGGAAGGTGGTTGCAGTCTTTGAATGTGCGTGGGACAAAGTATAACTAAATGTCTTAGAGTGATATTCATAAATGTTTTAGTAATTGCCAGCAATACCGCTGCTTTCAAGAAAGCGTTTTTACGCTTTCAAAGGCTATGCAAGGCTCCGGTTGGGCACCGGCCAGGAAGTTTCTTTTTACTCAAGGGTCTGTCGTCTATTGCCATCAGTTCTAATCCATACATAGAGACACGTTAGAACTGAAGGAGGGAATTTTTATGGAGGGCCTCGTTTCTTCTTTAGACAGAACCAAATCAATCCACCAGATAATTAGGCCAAGGAAAACAGAGCGGACATAAATGTTGTCTTTAACGGTAGTTTAGTAACCAGGACGTCAACGGAAAAAGAATTAAAGTGATGGGGAAGCGCCTTCCGTCCTAGCTCAAATGGTAGAGCATTGGACGCGTAATTCGAAGGCTGCGACTTCGGATCCCACCGACCGAAAGGGTGATTTTTCTTCCACTTTAACTCGTTCAATTTGACTTCATAATAAATAAACCACAGTAAAAGACAACAATTATTGTCCCCTATGATTTATTTTCTTGGCCTAAATGCCTGTTGCATTGATTTGACAGAGGCATCATAGAAATTATGAGAGCTCTGTATCACTCAATTATGAAAGCAACAACCATAGCAGCCAAAACATGCAGCTTTTTACACCTACATTATCTCTCTAAATGTGCTCGATGAGGCCATTCTATTTCGGAGCAGGCAAAAGCAAGGTCTTGCGAGATGTATTCCGCTGCTAGGCTGATCACCCTCTAAATTATTGCATATACTGCATACGAGCCCTACCTTCTAGTCGGCATACCGAAACTGATGAATTCAGAACACCATTCAAGCAAGAGGAAACATCGAGCGAAAAGATATCGAACCGATGCACGCCATATGATACAAGGACGTGACCGTCCGCCAAGTTTTTTCGGGTCAGGATGGGTTCAGGTTCCGGCACGTTCTGAGAATATTTTTCCGGCTTTAGTTCCGGCTAAACCTGCGGTGCAGACACGGTTATCGGACCGTGTAACGTTCGACGCACATCTGCAACACTCGGTGAAGGTTAGCCTATTAATTTACCACTGTCGGAATACAAGGAAAAAAAAAACAAGAGGCCATATAATAACGCCCTACGTTCTGCAATTATTGTTCTGATGCACATTATTAAACTGCGATTACTCATTCTAATGTGAAGTTTATTAAAACACGAAGAAAAATGCGTGGTAGAAAGCAGCAAGTTTTATAAACGGAAAATAATCTCTAATAAACAACGAGCTGTGGTAAAATTCTGATAACATTTCGGTAACGTGCGACGCACACGTATTGCTAGCCATTTGTCTGCTGTCGATGTGGTGGAATCTTACCTCCAATTGTCGCATATTGTTGCTTGAGAGCTTTGAGCAGGACTGGAGGCCTGCTGAGACGTCCGTTTTTTGGCTCTGGCCATGGCTGGACGCCTGTAATTAAATATTAGTACCTAAACCACACATAATAATCCTACATCAGTAAGCCACGAATTGAACCGGGATAGTGAACAACATTTTTCCTCCAAAGATTCCCTTGGGTGGGATATTGGTTAACACAACCGTGGTGTTTTCATCCGTAAACCGAAAGGCAATAATGCGCCTATTGCGCTTTTGACAAAGTGCCGCGTCTTTCGCCCGCCTCGTTAACTAGAGGGGCGGACGTTTCACTTCAATGGAAATGGGCGTGCCAAACACGGCAGCCGTCGCCCGCGTCTCTCAACCATCTCATTTTCCACTATGGCTACTAGAACCAGTAATAACGCCGCCCGCGGTGAAGAAATGCTCCCTGGATGGACATCTCTCGGTGCATTTGAGGAAAGTGGGATGTAAATGACACGTGGATAAAGGAAGTAGCAGGACAGGAAAGCGCGCAACCTGCTTCCGTTTGGGGGGACGTTTGACGTCACGGCCGTCGATGCACAGTTCCACGCGCGCTGGCATGCAGCCGCCGCGCGCTAAAAATACTCCAGAAATACAGCCAACACTTCAAAGATCTGTGAAATAAACTTTGTTTATCGGAACAGTCGCGTTTTCCCAGTAGAATTTCGATGTTTTCTGATTGTTACATAGTTCCGTTGAGTATCCGTTTAAACTAAAAGAAAAAAAAAAGATTATGGCGAATGCATCTCTTGATACGTTTTTCATCTTTTCTGTGATAAACAAAAATGAGGCACGTGAGCACCACGTGAGCAAAGATCGAGCAAAATCTTCCATCGTTAGGCTGTCCAACGATTGGCCCCACTGCAGACATTTCATTGAAGTGCTGCATGTAATTCCCCTCGGGTCTGCTGCTCCACCCTGTGGCATTATACTGGGAATATTAGCAAAACGACTAAAGCAGGCAACAAAAAATATTTTGGCAGGAACAGAAGCATTCGACTGATGAGGATATCCGCTTTCACTAACGCGTTGTAAGTTGTGGCAATCAGTAAACCCGATATTACGAAGTAGTTTTTATGTGCTCTTCCTAGGTATTGTGCTAGGGCTATGTCCAAGAGTATAGTTTGCAAGTGCCGTTTCAATGGTAAACCCCTTATATTTCGCATGTCGGGAATTCGGCATTCACTGCGTGCCTTGCAGCGCAACACTTGAATTGCTACAGGCAATAACAATGGTCATGTGTTCACATCGAGGCCACAATGAAATTCGGCGACGTGAAATGAGAAGTCGCCTCGATTAAAAGATCAGATTCCCATATCAGAAACGGTCGACCCACGACAAGCGCACGATCGAGACAGCATCGGTTATTAGGAAAAGGCGCATACAAACAAGCATGTGACCGACGCATCCTTCGAAGGCCACATTACGCTCGCCTGCGCCGGGCTTCAAATCAAGCTTTCAATTTTTCACAGATTTTTCCGTGAGCGCCGAATAAGCGTTGGAGTAAGAGAAGCTTACAGAATGGCGCTATATTCGCGCACAATAGAAGGATGGCGCACGGCATACCTAACGTAGAAGATTACGGTTTACATTCGGAGTTCTACCGAAAAGAACAATGGGAACTGCAACGCCACGCTACCCAGACGAACCGTATGTATCTGCACTGCATTACGCGCGTCACGCAATGCAATCTCGGCTGTCACCATGGGTAGACCACGGGTGCAGAGCACGGCAGAAGCAGAGGCTGCCGTAGGCAAACGTAAGCGGGACATTCAGTCGATCAACTTTAGTTACATAATGTTGTCCTGAGGAGCCGATTCCCCTCAAGAGTTAAGGTCGGCTGCGGGCCGCACCCACGTGGGGACAGGAAGGGCGAACCCCTCCCCCAGATTGCGGGCCCTCTGGACAGCCCGGATTTGGAGCTCCCAGTCCGAGCTGCAGATTGCCGCCCTTCAGGCGTCATCTGCTATGAGGGGCCCGTCATCGCGCTACACCGTGCATTGCCAGAGCATGTGGAGTCACGAGCATCATGCAGCGTGTGGAGCATTCTTAGAGTGATTGACTGGGCCCTCGGAAGTTGAGGAAGCGGGAGCGGGAAAGTACGCCCGGCCAATTGATAATGCTTGCAGATTTCATTAAGGAGGCCATTAAGCTACCAGATGCCTTCTCCCAAATAAGAGGCCGATTACCCGTCACGACGGGAAAGTTCGCGTGCGCGGGCATGGGCAAGCTCATTGGCATTGGGGATGATAGGATGCGCATCCGTGCTCGTGTGGTCAGGAAACCTTGTGATGTTGCCACCGATTTCTGCGGAACTCGGACTTTCTTTAGGAATATGGGCTCATCATAAATGCCCTTGAAATCAGTGAAAATGTGCGTATGGAAATCGCCACGGTCAGTGCTAGAGGAGCCTCCTCTGTCCTGGTCGTTGTGGAATTTCGAAAGGATGCTGCCATGAGGACCTTACCGCTAAGGTCAGCGACCAGAGCCACGGAATTGGCGGTGCCAGGGTACTGTGTTGCGTCGACGAACGCCATAGGGTCAGGGGTGTCAGCGGCGGAACTGAGGAGCGACCTAGACTTGTGGCCCGGTGGCCGACATGGTAGAACGGGTGAACCTTTCTAGGAATTTGTGACACTGTGATGTGCTCCATCATTTTGGGGGGAAGTAGTATCTTTTTGTCAGCTACCAAAGTGGTCTCGCAGCCCAGAAACTTCAGGATGCACCTGCCAGCATTAGAAGAGGACAGTCTTGCAGCTTGTGCTGTTAGTTGCGCTTCTGCAATCTCATTAAAGGTATTTTGCATACCAAGAGCATTCAGCTTTTCCTCCTTAGTGTTGCTTGGAAGGCATATCACCTTCTTAATGCAGTTTCGAATGATCGCATCTAGTTTCCCTTGTTCGTTCCTTTCCCACGTATGCGCTGCGGTAATGATGCAATTTATATGAGTATATAAGAAAGGCATGGAAGAGCCTGAAGAGGTTGGCCTCGCAAAGACCCCACTGTTCGCGAACAACGCCGCCACCGAAATAGTTCTAACGCCCTTCGCTTAAAAAGACTATCATAACGCGGCAGGCGTTTAGGGCATAGGAAACACAAGGAAATGGGAGAAAAGTAAGGCATTCACGAAGAGCGAGAGAGGAGCGTATGAAGTGCAGCGTGGAAAGTTGGGCAACATGGTCAGTGCTCATTTTGGTCAAACTGCGCGGTGGGACGGGACACTAAGAAAGAAGTGAGACAGACAAGCGCAGACTAACAACTGGGTTTATTGTAGGAAGAAAACAACCTTGCCACGGCGGCTGCATTTTCGATGGTGGCGAAAATGTTTGAGGCCCGTGTACTTCGGTACACGTTAAAAAACTCCAGGTGGTCGAAATTTCCGGTGCCCTACACTACGGCGTCTCTCATAATCATATTGTCACGTGGTCGTGACGTTGACGAAAACAACAGCCGGCGTGTTCAAGATGAAACTCGTTATTTGTCCGAACTTATGGCCGGGAAATGAAAACTCAAACTACAGCAATACACGCTGTACAGTGATAGCGGCGAACTGGGCGTCGGCCATCGATAATCTGCTAATTGGGACGGTAAACCTTTCATATTATTATTATGAAGACAACCATTTTAACATTCTCAACCCACATGGTATGTCCCTCTAGAGGTTAACAATGGAACATCTATAGCCTTGAAAGAAGGTGCGTGAAGTGGTTAAGATTGAAATAGATAAATGCGATCAAAAAGACACGTAATATGCCATGAATAAGCAAGACATAACATGAAAAAAGCAAGATATTCACGAGAACATACTTCACACGTGAGAGTGTAAACCGCGCATACTCAGGTGGTTACGTGGCAGGTGACTGCTTGTCATTTGGATAACCAATGGGTGGCTCATGCACCGCTCTTCTAGTCTCCTGATATGGAATGCCTTGATAATCTTGTGACCTCAGGGTGTCTACCGAATTGACATTTCAAAATTCCCCGAGTTTTCTAGGTTTTCGCTCAGTGTTTCTGCTAACATTCCCTGAGTGAAACAGAACTTTGTTTCGTGTCAAGATGGGTAGACACCATGTCGCTCGATGATGTCACTCTCCAGTACGCATGTTAAAAAATCGAGATGACTTAAGCCGATTTGTAGAGTACAGAGAACATTTAAACCTCAATATAGCGAAGTTAGTAAAAGCGGCAATTTCCTTCGCTAAATAGAAACTGAAATTTGACCTTTCATGCAAAGCATAGTTAATATAATAATAATATCTGTGGTTTAACGTCCCGAAACCGACATATGATTATGAGGGACGCCGTAGTGCTGGACTCCGGAAATTCCGACTACCTCGAGTTCTTTTACGTGCACCTAAATCTAAGTACACGGGCCTCAAGCATTCTCGCCGCCATCGAAAATGCAGCCGCTGCAGCCGGGATTCGATTCCGCGACCTTCGAGTAAGCAGTCGAGCGCCATAACCACTAGACCACCGTGGCCGGGCCGTGCAAGCCAGAGTTACCGAAGGATTAATTTTCAAATGAAAATGCCACAAGAATACGGCAACATGAAAGAACTCTTTTTCTTTTTTTTGCCTGAAAAAAAAAATGACTTTCGTTGAGCCTGAGGTGCAGCAATCACAGCTAGATGCCTTGCCAGAGTGTCACGTGTAAAAAAGAAACAAAGGCGGGTTTAACGCACTGTGGAATTGAGCTTATTCTGCTTCTGCTCAGGGGCGTAGCCAGAAATTTTTTTCGGGGGGGGGGGGTTCAACCATACTTTTTGTATGTTCGTGCGTGCGTTTGTATGTGTGCGTGTATATATACGCAAGCAAAACTGAAAAAATTCGGGGGGGGGGAGGGTTTGAACCCCCCCCAACCCTCCCCCTTGGCTACGCCCCTGCTTCTGCTGGTTGTTGTCAAATCCTCGCGCGTTGCCCTCAGCAGTGCGACGCCTTTGCTATCATGTTACCCAGCCAAACCATTTGCTCTCCACGAATGCGCAACATCGAAAACTATCGCACGTTAGAAAAAAAGAGTCACAGTTTCACCGCGAGAGAGAAATTGTGAGTGCGAGCAACAGAGGAATTTTATACGAATATAGGCTAGCAGCTCACTCCTTCAGGAAACGAAGCCACTGCAGTAAAAGAAGTGACCTATCTATGATTCAGGGGCAAATCCATGTGCGTACATTGGAATGGGGGAGGGTACAAAGGCTGAAGCCCGGACGTGATTCGCGGCACTGCCGAAGTATTGTAGAGCCGGGTTGGGTCCGTGAGTGTGCATCTTGTCAGCGCGCCAATGTTGAACAGTACCCCATGCCCCCGTCAAAGCCTTTCTTGAAACCCGATGAACGTTTCGCCGTTGTGCATATCGACATCGTTGGCCCGCTACCTCCATGTCGAGGCTATCACTTCACCCGCTGGCCCGAAGCGACGCCTATGCCCGACATGTCTGCAGCTACAGTCGCAGCAGCTTTTGTTTCCAGCTGGATGTCCCGTTTTCGCTGTCCAACAACGATTGTATCTGACTGGGGTCGCCAGTTCGAATCTTCCCTCTTTTCGAAGCTTTTGAAACTTCTTGGTATTTCACGCCTACGAACAGCGTCATAACATCCGCAAACAAACGGCCTCGTCGAGAGATTCCATCGTCATCTCAAGGCAGCACTCACGGCGCACAGTTGCCCCGACAAGTGGGTTGACCGCCTGCTGCTCACGCTTCTTGGAATTCGATCTTCTTTCAAAGAGGACCTCTCCCGTTCCACTTCGCTTCGCCTGCCTGCCGATTTGTTCGAAGCAAGAGGCAGCGCCAACAAGCTAACAGCCACTGAATACGTCTACCAGCTTTGGAAACATTCGTCCGCAGCCTACACGCAGCCAGCCACGTGCAGCGTAAGTACATCGCTCAGGACCTAAAAACAGCGACACATGTGTTCGTGCGGCCTGCTTCAACCACACTACTTCGGCCCCTTCCGTGTGTTGGAGCGCTGGCCTGCCAACTTCGTCGTCGACATGAACTGTACCCGCGATACAATCGCGCTTGAGGGACTGAAGCCAGCGTTCAGCGAAACACCCGCGCCTAATTACAGTGAAACCTCGGTGATACTATAACGGCGCATACGAATTTCGGGGTGATACGAATATTTCTTTGGCCCCGGCCAAGGCATATTGGCATTCAATGTAATGGAGTACGGTTGTTTCGAACAGATTTTCACCCCGCGACATTTGATAGGAACGTAAGCTACCACGCAGGTAGGAAGAAGTGCTGTCCGCGCTGTCGCGGAAGACACGCCAAGCAGGTCGGGGCGCAGAAACGCAAGCGCGGGCATGCGCGCCGCGCCGCCATTTGGTCAGAATGACGGTGTAAAAAAGTCTTTTCTCACACAGTGATCAGAATAAACCTTCAGTGACGCGTCGTAGCCTCCAAGATTGTGTGCGCGAACCTTGGAGGCCTTAATGCGCCTCCGTGTGCCTTGGCGTTTAGATTACACGCCATGTCCTCCATGCAAACAATGTCCGCGTGCGTCAGACACCCTACGAAAGGTGGACGAGGACCGAAAGAAAACAAGGACGGTCTTGGCGGAGGAGCTATAGGCCTCACAACGGCAACATGCATGACTGTTGGGGACGCAATTTTTGCGGGCACGGCCGTAAATCTCTCGAAAAACATCACCAACACCACTGCGATAAGAAAATAATAACGTAGGACAGCTGTTGTGAAATTTTCTGGCCTTCATCAACCGCATCAAAGCGCTCCTTAAGTCACTTTCGCCGCAGTACTGTATTGTCATGCGGAAAAGCATACTAAGATTTGGAAGGGGCCACTTGCTGTCGCGGTTCACATGTGCATTGCAGATCGGGCGAGTTGGTCATCCACGAACGCACCTGGTTCAATAATTACACATGCGCGCACGGGCCGTATATTTACGAGTGCAGGTATGATTGTTCACGTCTAAAAGCTTCACTGGCAATCATTCGGAGCTGTTCGTGACTTTGCTGCGGCCGTGAAAAAAAAAAAGGGAATGTACGCCAGCTTTAGTCAAAAGTTCGACGAAAGTTCGTCTCTTGACTTATGTCGTACGCCAGCTTTCTTTTGTCGCATGATATTTTTTCATACTTTCTGGTGATACGAATTTCGGATGATACGAATATTTTTGGTGATCCCACGAGATTCGTATCACCGAGGTTTTACTGTACCGCGCCGTGCCTCCCTCCGTTGGACACGACGGCTCCTCCTCTCCATCGTGCCTCCCGTCACCGCCACTGTGCCGCGTTCACTGATATGACAACTGAACTCAAAATCCCTCGTCGCACCAGCTTCCTCTCTAAGGGGGGGACAATCTGTAGCGACGTCGCACAGCCCCGCGGTCGTAAAAAATCTGCGGGGCGCCTCGGGTCGGTGCCGGACCGCGAGCTCCCTTTCCTTTCCTCTCTTTCCCTCTTGCCACTTCCGGCGCACTGTGTGCACTTGCTTTACTTAGAGTTACTGTATATGCCACCTTTAGGTAGCAGAGCTGCGCCAAGGTACGCCATCTTGGGCTCCGAAGTCTTGCGGGAAAGCCACTCACCACCCGCGTAGGAGCCGCGCTCGCACGACAGAGTAACAGTGTTGATTAAACAGATCTTCATGGGGCTTTTATTGCGCTCGTGACATTCTAAAACAGTGAACGCAAGCAAATATACAAAAAAGTAGTAATATTGCGTCGTGCGGGTATACAGGCGAGAATTCTCAGTCATTTCTGTTCACTTTTTTTTTAACGCATTCACCCTCCTCTAGGTGGCGGCACCGTCCCAGCTTGGGCACGTAAGCGCTATTCCGCTAAACTAAAACACGCTGTCCACAAGGAACGTTTGCAGCACGGTAACGATATTCCCTTAACCCCCGCTAACGCTAAACTAATAACTGTGTAATAACAACAGCGCCGATGTCAACCGCCCTTGAGCCGCCGGAATCTACGGAGTGTCGGCGTCGCCTGCGAAGTGTTGGCAGTGTTGGCTTCTCCTCATCGCAAAGGAGCCACCTATGACCACGTGACGGCGCTCGGCGAATAGCGTTGCTGGAATCATCCAAGGCAGAGCGAGCGGCGTCCGGAAAGCAGTGGCGCAACTCTGCTACCTAAAGGTAGCATATACAGTAACTCTAGCTCTACTTTCCTCTCTCTTGTTTGGCTGAATAAACTAGACGTTACTGAAAAGACGTGTCCGTCTCGTACAACCCGGCTCTACACTGCGTCTGACGTCCCACAGAACTACGATATGGTAATGATAGAGGCCGTAGTGGAGGGCTCTGGAAATTTCGAACAAGTGGTGTTATAAAACTTAAATATAAGCACACGGCCATCGAATTGCGGCCTCCGCGACCTACGTGTTAGCAGTCACGCACCATAAGCGCTAGACCACCGCTGCGGGTAACCCCTAATAGCTATTACAATTAGGCATTTAAGGTAAGACCACTGAAGATTCAGTGCCTACGTAAAATAGCGTAAACCAACTCGTTGGGACGCTCGTTAGAAAAACGGAGCACTTTGGGTAACAATGTTTTTCCAATCCCCTTGCTTGCTAACATCTTTGATATGGCTCCGAAAAATTTACGTTATTATAATGAAAACTCAATTTCGTTATTTTACTAAGCAGTAAGCACAATTTCTATAAGTGTACACGTCAAGTACGCGCGGATTATTATGTATTTGTTATCAATATCGCCTTGACATAAGAGTAAACTTAAGTAGAATATAGGTCAGTAAACAGTAGTAAAATAATGCGGACAGCTAAAAGTAAGAATAAAGAAGAGAGCTTACGTTGCCAGCACGTTAAAGACATTACCGTAAGCAGGCGCGAAAGAAGCAATACAGACACATAATTAGTGTATGGGATGGAAAAGGACAGCTTAGAAAGAACTTCTGCTCACAATCGAATAATGATTTTTAAAACCCATAAATAAAAGAAAAAAAAAGACGTATGCCAAGATAGATTCTGTTAAGTGAATGCTTGTTCTGTTAAATCAATAATCGGCACCGGTGGTGCTGTAGGTGTTGGAATCTTGTTTGCATATAACTCAATCTCCCTGCATGTAAGTCAACTTTGCATCGACGAGGCGCTTCCAATCACCGATGTGTGAAAGACACGAGACGCAAAGTACCCCTTTTCTTGCATTCTTCAGACTTTGTAACGAAGCACAACGCAAGAAAAACTTCGATAATCATACTACAGCGGCATCGAAATTTGTGCAAAAGACACCGCACGCATTGGAGTACCTGGTACAGGACAGTGGCTAAGAGCCAAGTGCCATAGCACTGACACAACTGAAAAGAAAGAAAAAAATAAACCGCGAAAACAAAATGTCCTGAAAAACAACTGCTCCCTCAATAGGACGCTCAATGCTCATCGCCTGCCCTAGCTGGAAAACTCTCGAATAAAATAATGTCATTGAATTTAGTTTTAATCTGGTTGCTTAGTGGGAGGAGTATCGGCTTGAGAAGCGGAGTTCAACCAACGTTTATTGTTTCGCACCGTGGTGTTGCGATCGTAGTATCTTGTATCTTAAGATAGACGATACATTCAAGAATGTATCGGAAATACAGATACTAATACACGTCTTGCGAGACGTATCGCGATACATGTATCTTCGATATTACCCAGCACTGCTACAGGCAATAACAATGGTCATGCGTTCACATCAAGGCAACAATGAAATGTGGCGACGTGAAATGACAAGTCGCCTGGATAAAAAAAATTGGCGAAGCTCGCACTAAGCCGTGCAAAGCTTGAAACAGCGAAACTGGACGACTATGAAGACCAATTCGTTTGCTTCTAGGTTGTTTCTAGGCCTAAGCTAGGTAATGCAGGTTGTTTCTAGGTTGCTTCTAGGTCGTTGCTACGCTTTAGCTCTGTGATGATAGGTTGTCTCTACCTTGATTCTCAGCGGCGATAGGTTCGAGTTAAAGCACAGACAGTCACAGACGCGGCACGGATGTCCGAATTGCAGAGACAGAACCTCGCTTTGAAAGCAAGCGTTCGCACTTCTCATAGATCTATGTGCACATCGTCGTTGGCCTAGGCCTTACATCGCTTCGGGTCCGCCGTCGCTTTGCAGCCATTTGTTAGGCCAACTGTTGCCTTTATTTTTAGTTGACCTGTGGCGAGTAGTGCGATTTACCTAATTTCTGTGGAGTATACCCGTTTATGATAATGATATTTTGGTTCGCCGGACAAGGAACGATTTAGTAAACGCCTTCGCTGCTAAAAGACGCATATAAATACGCATGGGACCCGAGTACCCTTCGAGGGCCACAAGTCTGTACGCTCTCCGGCGCCGGGCTTTTAAGAGAAGTATTCTATGGCTCCGTGATTATTCTGTGAGCGCGGAATACGCACTGAAGGAAAGCCGAATTGAAGGCACTATGTGCGCGCACAATGTACAACATCGCTCGACATATGTATCGTAGAACACCGCAGTTTACATTCGCAGTTGTATCCATGAGAACAACCGGAACCGAGACGAGCTGTATATATCCGCATTGCATTAGGTGCACCAGGCAATGCATTCTCGGCTGTCACCAAGTGTAGAGCGCGGGTGCAGCGCACGGCAGAAGTGGCTGCCGTACGCGAACGTAAGCGCCAGCGCGATCGTGCCCGCAGCTACACTATGCTAGATCGCTACTCGTTAAAGGTGACGCTATAAGGACCCACGATGAAACATTGTTCCTGCATTGATCTCATTTCTGCAAGTAGGCTGTGTCACGTTACGATGGCAAGCTCTGACCGTCTACTACAGCGATAACAAGGCAAATTGTGGAAGTGTATAGTCGTGCGCGAAAGTGTGAGTGTGTGCGTGTATTCAACGGCTACGTAATCTAAAACAAACGCTATGCAACGCAACAAAATCTATTCATTTCAACTTCAACGTTCGAAAAATAAACATAATGCAAGCAATCAAATCACATTAATGCACTGCATCGGGTCGCTTAGCATTTATTGGGTTCGTTGCGTGATGGTTGGCCCAGTTTGATTGGGAGAAAGGTTTTCGTTCAGCGATCTTTCTTCAAGAACGGGAGTTTGATGTCTTCGCGGACCACGGAACCACTGAGATTGTTATAACAAGCTTCGCTTGGAAAAAAAGGCTAGAATAACGCGGCGGGCGTCTAAAGCAATATAAACGCGTGTAAATGGGATAAAAGCAAAGAATTCTAAGTGCACGGTTAGCGGGAGTATAAACGTGGAATGGCGCGTCCATCGTCAGCTGACCGACGGGCGACTGCCCCAACGCAAAGCCATCCCCCTTCTGCGTGCCATGACTAAAGCTTCAGACAGGGTTACAAGAGCGCCTATGCAAGGCATCAACTAGCTTGCGTGAACGCACAAATTGTACATTACAGCCAAGAACAGCCGAAACTCCGGCAATCAGCGCTCCGGCTTGCCGGCCGCCCCTATGCCGGAGTGGGCACGTCCTTTTTTCTTGAAACGTCCGTTGCGGTTTTAGAATTCGACGGACGTGGCCTAAGGTGTTTTTCTCGCTTGCCGCATGCCTACAAAAACTCTCAATAACGATATTCGAAAAAGAGTCGGCCTCACTTCACAGAAAATAACCACTGTTTCAAGAAGAAAATAACAGTATATTCGATTTGCACGAAGATCAATGGGAAATAACGAAGCAGCTGCGTTAACCGAGAGATGCACACTTTTGCGGCAACGGGAAACTGCCGCGCACTTCATCTTTCCATGCCATTCGTAATATTATTCGGGGCTGTTAAGATAGCATGTAACGGAATATGAAGATGTCGTACCTGCGTTGCGAAGAAGGCTTGCACGAGAAAGGTTTGTAGAGCCCAGAAGACTCGCCGCGATCGGAGGGGTCCACGACAGGACGCGTCAAGTGACACTCACAAACATCTCCCGCGGCGAGACGCGCGATCCAGACTAGCCGTGGTGGCCGTTGCTTTTGGAGCTCGATACGCGCGTCGCTCTCGGGCGGTTCCATTCTTAGATGGGGGTGACGGCGGAATTGCCGTCACGCCGGTGGCGCTGGTCTTGCGCGGTTGTCTGTAATAAATTCTAACGTTGCTATGTTACCGGATTGCGTTTACCATGTAACCAGAGTGTTTATCACGGCGGCGAGCTTTCTTGGCACGTTCCCTGCGCAGTATATACCTGAGTTATATACGTGTGCGCCGGGTTCAGCCTTCCTTTGTGTTTGTTCAGTCCGAGAAAAATGAAAGCTTCACAATGGACACAAACGTGAAAATGTAGCGTTGATCTCCATCCCACATGTATTTGGTACACGGCTTTTGATGTGTAAAAGGCTATATTTAACGATTTTGGAATGTAACATTAGCACACAAGGTTCTACATATAGTCTGCGACAGCTAAGAACAGAAAGTAAACTTTACCACCGTCCATACAGTTTCCTACAATTGCCTAGAGGGAACTTGGCCGCTGCGATCGTTCAGCCACCGTGGGAACGATGGGTCGTACACGGATTTGCCTAATCTTCATGCTTACGGCTTCTAACGCACTTGTGACTTTGTTTATTGCTGTCTTTTGGCGTTCGTTTCGGATAAAAGTATGGACACTTGAACTTCGTGACCAGCTTTGAATTGGACATCCCAAAAAGGTGTGTCACGGACGGCCATTTTTGCGACCCGGCGTCACGGCTAATTAACGGGCGCCGCACTCCCCGGCTGACCGGCGGGCGCCGCGTACTCACGAAAAGAGCGGGGAAGTGCTGAATGGGATGTTCTTCGTCGAACGTCGCCACCGGAGTTTGATCTTCTGTACCTACGGCAGCGTTCGCAGGATCTTGGAAGGCCGCGAAGAAGCTTTTGACTACGAGACGCACCGGCTGAGAACCGGGCAGGCTGACCGTTTCCACGGTGAGAAAGAACTGTTGGTGGACAATCCGTATGAGAGCGCCCCAACAGATTGTCACCCTCGTTCAGCTGAGGACTCTCTCGCAATTAAAAAGGGGGTTTGGTCAGTGTACTTTTAAGGCGGAGTTTCTAACAATGAAACGCGCATGATTGGACCCAGGTAGGGGTCCCTTGTGCCCCCAGGATGAGGATGAGGGGACACGAGGATGATTTACGCACAAGATTTTGCCCTGCTAAGCAGTCTAGTTGCTGACCAACATGGTGTAGAAGCATCATCAACAAGTATCCCTTCTGGAAGTTATCAGTGTGGCTCTGTATCGGCTGGCCACCTAAACTTAGCCGCTCGTCTAGCTGTGACGAGAAATTAACGTCGGCAACGTAGACATCGGGACTTCCTCTCGGGTTAGCTCAACCTTCCCGAGATCACCTTCGAGCACTAGCCTCCCGGAAACGCCAGCGTTGCAACACCTCCGACATCGCAGTCGTGCCAGAACTCTCTGTGACTTCTCGCACCCGATCGTCGTGGACTCAGCGCTGCCGGTCATCACACGTATGCCTTCACCTGTTTATATCCTCGAACTTTCTCATATGTAGTTCTATTGCTTGTTAGTTTTGTATAGTTTGTAACCCTTATCTCTTTTAAACTGATTTATCGAGTTTGTATGTATTTTGTTAGTTTGTGTTAAGTGTTGTATTAGATTTCTCGCGCTGCAATATCCCTAGAGTAAAGTTGTTTGTTAGATATTCACACGTCTCTGATCTCTTCACTGTCTCCGCTTACGTACGAAACGAACTAATCTGCTGTCATTCCCATCGCCGACTTGGCGCTGGCGACGCTGGTGGCAGCTCGTAACAAGGTGGAACTGCTGACTTTTGCTGAACTTCATTTTGCGACAAAGCAGATTCAGGCGACGCAAAGCAAAACGGAGCCGAAACAACGATGTTTAGAGAAATCCGTGTACTACCCAGCATTCCCGTGCTGGCTGAAGCGCCATGCGTTACAGCTCCCATAGACACTAGCGCCAGAGTTCCCTCTAGTAACTATTGTAGAAAACACTTTGTTTCATAGGGTCTCCTTCTGGCAGGATTTTGACATCCGGGGCGTGGTAGTCTTCTACCTTCTTGCCGCTTTGAATATCACGCCTATGCAATAACTGTGTTTTAAGTTGTGAGCTTGTTAGTCCATGTAGTTTCTGAGAATAATAGCTACAGAGAAATCTGGCGCTACCGCCTATGCAAATTTCCTAAGGGGCGCTGTGCCGCGATGGGAATGACTGTATATGTGTCTCCGAGACTTGTGTTGGCTGGCGTTGAGCGAGGTTTCGGCTAAAAAGCGGATACGACTCAGCAAATGAAGCTTCTCTCAAAACAAAACGTTTACAAAAGGATCTCATTCACGGGTATCACATTCTAGAATAAAAGCCCACTCACGTGTACGGCAGGCCCGTAGCCAGGGGGGGGGGGGGCAAGGGCTCAAGGCTCCCCTCCCCCGAAATTTTGGTGAAGTATGTGCTTTTATCAAAAATCAATAATAAAAATGGGTGTTTTTTTTGAAAAAGCCAAGGTCTTCCGCCTGTGCCCCCCCTCGATGAAAATTCCTGTCTACAGGCCGTGTGTACGGCATAGTCAATCGGCGAAAGAAGGAAACAGACGAGAAACAGCCGAGAGTGAACGCCGGCCATGTCGTCTCGCTTCCATGTTTAGCGGCCGTTTGTTACTTTACACTTCGTAAAAATTACAGCGACACGGAAGTTTTCATACTTAAATAAAACTCGTTTCTGTGCAATGATAAAAAAAGAAATAGCTCCGTACGTGTTCCTTCGATACGAAATGGACCATCTTGACGCAAGGAAGGCGTTAACACGTTCACTGCGGCGTGGGTCACCGGTGGGTCACGGCCTGTGCGCCTCCTATGCGGCCGCGATGTTACGAGTACGCGTCTGCCTGCTACTGCGATAACTTCGTCACACTTGAACGCAGAGGTACGATTCTTGCTGCAAGGTGGTTGTAAATAACCACAAGAATACTTTATGGCCTTAGATTCCATCACCCACCGGTGACCCACGACGCACTGAATGAAAACGCTTTCATGCTGCGTGTGGTGCGACCCACCGGCGACCCACGCTCAAGAACTCTCCATCATGTGCTGCCGTCTAAGGTTTGAGAATGCAAACAATAGATATATTTTTATTGCATTCGACGTCGAACGGATATGTTGTTTTTAAAGAGCGGAGTGGCGGCCTGTTTCTCGACTGTGCTGCTCGCCACCGTTTTGCCTTAGTTTTTGAAATACGTTTCAGCCGAATAGGTATACATGCGTTCTTCCTGCTGCTCCCAAACATTCTAGCGTGACTCATGGACCATCATGCATTTTAAGTACTCAAGGGAAAGAAGAACATAAGGAAACAAACGTGTGTTTGTGTTTTATGGTGTCAGATACTTTAGATTTCAGCTTAGCATATCGCGAAAAAAACCAGAAAATAGCTACGTGTCTTTAAAATAAGCGCGCCAAAGGCCAGCCGCAAAGGTGGCGGCGCCATCTCTTTTGAGCGAATCAGACACAGGCGCCCCACCGGTGGCCCCACCGGCACAGGTGTGACCCATTAGTAGGTCACGGCGCACCTGAAAGGTATGCCGAGTACCGACGGGTGGGCCACTCCGCACCTAAAGCTACAACTCAAGAAAGCCTGCTGCCGCGCGCATGCTAAGATGGAGTACTAAAATGCCCAAGCTCGCAATCTTTCAAGTAAACAGCTCTATGAGTTAGAGCCAACATTTCTAATCCGGTGCTATGGTACCAACTGCTCTTTTGCAGGGTCTCTTCTGAGTACCACCGTATCCATTGTCCTTCACACGTGTCGCAATTATGCCCATGCGTACAAGATCCTCACCTGAGTATATGCGAAAAAAACGGCAATGTTGGCACGGAAACAACAAGACATGTGTTAGGGTGCGTCGAACAGTGAAGAGCACTTAAGCGCTCGTCAACTGCCTTTTCATGCAAACATAAAGTTGGCATAAGCTGCGGTAGCCCGGAAACATCAGCTCAGTTTACAGTGGTGGGACCTTATAGACCGAAATGTGTAAATAAGCCAAGTGTATCCACATTATCCCTCAGTTCCATTCCCATGATGCTTGGGAGAGAAAGGGCACTGTGGAAGAGAAGAATCATTTTCTTTTATTGTGATAGCAATTATATGGACAGTCTCGGCTGGATTTTGCCGTCGCCGTCGTCATGCACCGTATATGTATAAGTATGTGTATATATATATATATATATATATATATATATATATATATATATATATATATATATATATATATATATATATATATATATATATATATATATCAAATTCCCACAGCATGGCACTCTTTCAGAATGGCTTCCACGACTTCCGATAAGAAGACACGGCCTCGATCGCTGAGAAGCTCTTGGGGTGGACCGTGACGCAGTATGAATCGGTGTAGCAGGAAGGAGGCAACATCGCGCGCTGTAGCCGCTGGGAGGGCGGCGGTTTCGGCGTATCGCGTTAGATGGTCAACAGCGACGATGGCCCAGCGGTTACCAGCCGAAGTCAGAGGAAGTGGTCCATACAAATCGATGCCCACGCGCCCGAACGGACGGTTAGGGAAAGGTAATGGTTGTAGACCTGCTGGCGACACGTGCGTTGCAGGTTTTCGGCGTTGGCAATCGAGGCAGGAGCGAACGAACTTCTGCACGTAGCGGTACATCCCACGCCAGAAGTATCGTTGTCGAATGCGGTGGTAAGTTTTGGATACCCCAGAGTGCGCGCATTGCGGGTCAGAGTGGAAGGCCTCGCATATTTCAGAACGCAGACTGCGGGGTATCACTAGTAGCCACTGGCGGCCGTCGGCGTTGTAATTGCGTCGGTGCAGGAGGTCGTCACGAACGGCGAAATGGTGGGCTTGACGACGCAACGCGCGAGTGGATGGTGTTGCCGTCGGATCAGTGAGCAAGTCGATCAGCGAGGTGATCCATTTATCCTTGCGCTGTTCGGTAGCGATAGTGTGAACGCTGATCGAAGCAACAGCTATGTGAGATACTGAGAAGGGGGCATTGTCGTCAGGCAAGGGAGAGCGCGAGAGGGCGTCGGCGTCAGCATGCTGGCGTCCGTTGCGGTACAGCACGCGGATGTCGTAGTCCTGCAGGCGAAGTGCCCAGCGGGCGAGACGGCCTGAGGGATCCTTCAATGACGACAGCCAGCATAGTGCATGATGGTCGGTGACGACATCAAATGGGCGACCATACAAATAAGGTCGAAACTTTGTAAGGGCCCGTATGATCGCCAGGCACTCTTTTTCCGTGACTGAGTAATTGGTCTCGGCTCTGGCAAGCGTACGGCTTGCGTATGCCACGACATATTCGGGGAACCCTGGTTTGCGTTGCGCAAGGACAGCGCCGAGGCCTACACCGCTGGCGTCCGTGTGTACCTCCGTTGGGGCCGTAGGGTCGTAGTGGCGTAGTATGGGAGGAGACGTCAACAAACGACGGAGCTTTGCGAACGCGTCGTCACACTCGGACGACCACGAATTTAGGGGTCCGTTACTTCCAAGGAGCTTCGTCAGCGGCGATATGATGGCGGCAAAGTTTCGTATGAAGCGTCGAAAGTATGAACACAGTCCGACGAAACTGCGCAGTTCTTTGACGGACGTAGGTTTGGGAAATTCGGCCACGGCCCGAAGCTTGGCCGGATCGGGAAGGATTCCGTCTTTGGACACGACGGAGCCGAGAATTGTCCGCTGCCGTGCCGCAAATCGGCACTTCTTCAGATTCAGTTGGAGGCCGGCGTTGCTCAAACGGGTCAAGACATGCCGCAGACGTTGTAGGTGCGTGGAGAAGTCCGGAGCGAAGACGACGACATCGTCCAGGTAACACAGGCACGTGTGCCATTTCAAGTTACGCAGAACGGTGTCCATCATGCGCTCGAAGGTCGCGGGCGCATTACACAGACCGAACGGCATGACGTTGAACTCGTACAAGCCGTCGGGCGTGACAAAGGCTGTCTTTGGTCGAGCGTCATCAGCCACGGGTACTTGGCAGTACCCCGAGCGCAAATCGAGAGATGAAAAGAATTCTGCTCCTTGGAGGCTGTCAATCGCGTCGTCGATTCGCGGCAGCGGATAAACATCCTTGCGGGTGACCTTGTTGAGCCGTCGGTAGTCCACACAGAACCGCACAGAACCGTCCTTCTTCGCAACGAGAACAAAGGAGACGCCCATGGGCTGTCGGAGGGCCGAATTACATCGCGTCGAAGCATATCGTCCACTTGCTCGTTAATTACCCGGCGTTCTGTGGGAGACACGCGATATGGACGTTGCCGCAGTGGTGGTTGGGCGCCAGTGTCGATGCGATGCGTAACAGCGGACGTGCGGCCGAGGGATGGTTGCCCGACATCGAAAGAATGACGAAATTCATCCAACAAGCACAGAAGCTGCGAACGCTGGACCGACGTAAGGTTGTCAGCAATGGAGGGACCAAATACATCAGTAGGTGACGAATCAGACGTGGAAACAGCACTGATGGTGCGGGAACTGGTACAGTGCGAGTCATCGGGTGCGTCCAGAACTTGTGCGTCTTCAACGGGTTCCACTTTGCCGAGACATTCCCCTCGAACCAACGTAACAATGCACGGGGATGGGTTGGTAACAAAAATAGCGGTGCTGCCCTGAGTGACTCGCACGGTCGCGAAAGGTACCAGCAACCCTTTCCTAGTGCAGACGCGGGCAGACGGCGAAAGGAGTGCAATGGTGTCGGAGAGACCGGCGCAGTAGACCGACACAGCCGTTGACGAGTTTGGAGGCACTTTCGTATCGTCTTTGACGAGGATCTTGCTCACTGCCGATGGACTGTCTGTCGGCGTCAAATGTGAGAATGGTGAGAGTTCGATTTCGGCTTGTGCGCAACGAATTACGGCGTCGTGGCGGGAGAGGAAACCCCATCCCATGATGACGTCGTGAGAGCATGCCGCAATTATGATGAACTCGACGTCGTACAGAACGTCCTGAATGACGACGCGAGCAGTGCATACTGCTGTAGGATGAATACTCTGGGAGCTGGCGGTACGGAGGGACATCCCAGAAAGTGGCGTCATCACTTTTCGAAGTAAGCGGCAAAGTTTTGCGTCCATAACGGATACAGCGGCTCCAGTATCGATAAGGGCCGATGCGCGAACACCGTCCACAAGCACGTCGATTACATTCGATGGACTTCGCTGAGGGCTTTCACAGTTCGATAGCGTCGCAGCCCTTGCCTCCTGGACTGCGACGACTAGTTTTCCTGCTCTCGTGCGACCGAACGTGGCCGCATGGGTGACAGTGATCGACGTCGTGGAGACGGAGAGCGGCGAGTAGCTGGAGGTGGGCGTGACGTCGGCGACATAGGTGCAGGTGGGTCGTAGAATGCACGGCTTGACTGGCTGGTGACAGGTGACGCGACTCGAGGCGGCTGCACGCGTTGACAATAACGTGCCACGTGACCGGCGTAACCGCAAGCAAAGCAGATGGGCCGGTTGTGGGGGTGCGCCATCGGTTCGTCGGGGTAGGTCCCGCCCATGTCGCAGGACGCGATTGACTGGTCGGCTGCTGAAATGACTGCATGGCGGGCTGCAGTCGGGGCCGAGGGATGGCGTCAGCATATGTAGCCGGCACACCCGCCTCAAAGAACGGAGGTCTAGCGGCGGCTTCGGCGTAACTCATTGGGGCAGCCGCAGGAATTACTTGGGGCGTCCTGGCGACAACTTGAGCGTAACTCTGGGGCGCAGGAGCCGGAGGTTGCGGGTGGTACTCAGGCATGACCTCCGCAATTTCCTGTTCAATTGCTCGGCGGAGAGGAGGAAGAAGGGTGGTCGACGACTGTAGAACGTTCGGCGGTGGGCAAAGGCGAGGAGAGAGACTTGGCGTGCAATTTCCTCGCGCACGAACGACTTGACTTCTGCCAGCAACGCGGCCTGGTCAGATATTGCCGCCAAGCCAGCAAGATCTGCGTCGCGTGATGGGGAGCGACGGGTCATCGAACGCTGCCGGCGGAGCTCCTCGTAGCTCTGGCATAGCGTTATGACCTCGGCCACTGTGCCAGGGTTTTTGGCGAGCAGCATGGTGAAGGCATCGTCGTCAATGCCTTTCATTACGTTCCGGATCTTGTCAGACTCAGACATGGTTCCGTTGGCCTTCTTACACAAGTCGAGGACGTCTTCGATATAACTTGTGAAAGATTCACCGGCCTGCTGAGATCGTTCACGTAAGCGCTGTTCGGCTTGCAGCTTACGAACTGCTGGGCGGCCAAAAACACTGATGACGGCGGTCTTGAAATCGGCCCAAGTCGCAAAATCGGACGCGTGGTTGTTGTACCACAAGCTTGCTACGCCCGCGAGGTAGAATACCAAGTTGCTTAACTTGCCTTCCTCGTCCCATTTGTTGGGGATGCTGACGCACTCGTAAATTGCGAGCCAGTCCTCCACGTCGGTGCTATCGGCGCCAGTGAAGATAGGTGGATCGCGTATACAGGGGACACCGGGACATGTGCTCGTTGCGAGAGGAGGCGTTTGCTGGGCGGCGTCTTGAGGCATGGTAGATGGCAGGGTACGGGATCGGAGCTCCAGGGGCATTGAATGGGAGCAGAGCACTCTCCACCAAATTGTTAAGGTGTTTAATAGACAGCACTCAACGACAATGAGTAATGGCGAAAGTCACGGCAAGGCACGAAGTCCCTGCGCGAGCGGCGTTCTTCTTCAAGCAACCAAACAGGACGGCCCACTAGAAGGCACTGGAGAGGGTAACCCATTACCATGTCCCAAGGCTTCTCTACAATATATATATATATATATATATATATATATATATATATATATATATATATATATATATATATATATATATATATATATATATATATATATATATATATATATATTGTAATGACGAAGAACGACACCGGGACTCTGGCGCGAGAGCAGGAGCACGAGGAAGAGAAAGACGAGGCAGAATAGAACAGCCGGCCTAGTCAACTGGCGTTGTGTCTATTTCTCTGTGTCTTTCCTTTACAATGGCGCAGTCGTCGAAAGGTAACCCCAGCTGTTAGCTTGAGGCAACGCGTCTTCCAGAGGAACGCCGGCACGCTTCCTCGCTGATGGAACCCGCAAGTATACCACCGCGGCAAGCATCCATCCCACCACCAGCGGACGGCGTCCAGGCCGCCATTGTGGTTCCGGGGGACTACTTGTCCGGTGACGTGCTACTTCGCGGCAACAATGCGCACGGGCTCCTCTCACCCAGGGACGGCGTACATGCCTCCTCGCCACCACCTGCCAATCTGTCGGCGCTTCAGGCACCGTCCGTGGACGGCGTCCAGGCCTCCTCGGCGGCTCAAGCCTCCTTCATCGACACCGCAGTACCAGTTCACGACAAGCCATCGCACGGGTACCGGTTACCTCGGAACGCGGTTGACGCTTCCAACGGCAAGGACCCCGGAAATGCCGTCCACGCTTCCCACAGCGACAACGGCTTACTCAGTACTCCATCGGCACCCGAGCCGCTTAGGGGTGCTGTCCAAGCTCCCTCGGACACGGGTCCCTCCTCTGTGAGTACGCTCATCGCGTCCTACTCTTCGGACGTCACCACTGGCTCCACGCGCGGATCGCCCGAGATCGCCGCCGAGCTTACCGCCACCATCGCGCGACTCCGAGTCACGGTGAACGCCTTGGCAGCGTCGATCTCCGTGCTGTGTCCTACCGCCTTGCCAGCACTGCACTCGCTCAATGCCGCGTTGGCCGCCGCCGCCTCGCAAGACCATGAAGAGAGCTCACCCGAGAGCCGCAGAGAGCTGCGGTATGCCCTCACGCAGCTCTCTTACCAACTGGCCTGCTTAGCGTCGGCTCACTCTGGATTTTCACCTGGCATGTTACCATCGCCGGCTGCCTGCGAAATACCGGAGTTCCGCGGCTTTCAGGACCACGTCGGAAATTGGGTGGCTACCATCAACGCTGTGGGAGCACGCGAAGCCTGGACAGACCAGCAGAAATGGTGGGTGGCGATCGACCACCTTCGCGATGCCGCCAAGGCATGGCATGCCTACGAAGGCGTCCGGCAAGGATCTTGGCCGGAATGGTCAGCCAAGCTGTTGAGTCTTTTTCGCCCGCTATCTCATGCCGGCGACCACCCAGCTCAAGATCCACTGTCAGCCCCGGATGGGAGCTGTCAGACCCACAGCCTAGACAGTGCAGCTCAAGCCTCTACCACCCTGCCCTCCCTCAATGACCGAGATCCTGAAGGGCATCATCCCGACGGTGCAGGTGCGCCCTGCACCGACGTGCTCACTCTCATGTACCGAGTTCCTGAAGAGAACTGCCGCGATGGTACAGCTGTGTCCTGCACCTCATTCACAGCAAGCTTTGCGGAACGGACCACCACAGACACTGACGCAATCCGCAAGGCGGGCATCGCAGTCCAGACCTCAGACTCCGCGCCTGGACACACCTTACGACATACCTTTCTCCAGACCAAGACCACCTGCGGGCCACCCAAGCCGATGACGGGGACCCCAAGCTCATCATCACTTGGAAACGTGGAGACTCCGGCTCCTCTAATGCCTGACACGCGTGCAGTGCACAAGCCGAACGAGCCCATGACAGCAGATGGTCACCTTGCGCCGAGTGGGAACCGGGGAGACCCCCCGAAGGCCGGGAGGCCCATGGAGGCCAGGGAGACCAACACAGCTGCAGACATTGAAGACATGCCTCTGCTATCTAAGTGTTACGCTCCCGCGACGCCAGCGCAAGACGTTTCCTTGCATATACATCTGTCACCTCTGTGCGACGCTAAAGTTATGGACACTGATGACTCGGCAGCGCTGAACCTTCTCCCAAGGTCGCGCAACAAGGGTCATCCACTAGCGTCATTTCCTGCCGCTCAGCCTGTTAAGTCACAGCGTGACCAAGGCCTTCAACGACCACCCCGACACAGCCAATGTCGCCCTCCGGAATGCTCGGCAGCTCGGCAGGACAAGTCGCGGCGTATACAACACCGACCACCACGACACAGTCAATGCCGCCCGCCTGAACTACGTTTCGCACCTCATCAAACCACGTCACTGCGTGGCCGAGATCGGCCACCTAGATGCAGCCAGTGCCGCCCACCAGAGACACTGTCGGCAGCTGCGGCCGCTCGCAGTCGTGGCCGAGTGTAATGACGAAGAACGACACCGGGACTCTGGCGCGAGAGCAGGAGCACGAGGAAGAGAAAGACGAGGCAGAATAGAACAGCCGGCCTAGTCAACTGGCGTTGTGTCTATTTCTCTGTGTCTTTCCTTTACAATATATATATATATATATATATATATATCAAATTCCCAAAGAAAAATAATTCAGAAAAATGCTTCCAAAGCGCGGAATCGAACCAGCGACCTCTCGTTCCGCAGTGCGGGGCGCTAACCACTACGCCAAAAAGCGCAGATCCTTAAGGTAGCTAACGGTTAGAGTTATATACACACCCTTTACCGCTGGTAGGATTCGGAGACGGCAGGCGCTTATAAGCTTTCTTCACTACCAGCGAGATATCGCGAGGAGCGCGACGGGCGGATTGAAATGTCGTCGGCGAGCTCGCTCGCTTCTTCTTATATTTGCGCAGGGAGAACCTTGCCCTTCCGCTGTCTGCTCGCGCGGTTTTCTCGTGGTGAGGGGAAGAGGGATGTTTCGAGCTTTCACCGTGATGTCCGCGCTCATGTTACGGAGCGTACGAAAGTCACTCGAGCTCATGGGACGCCGCTAAATGTACACACAGAAGATGAGCGCGAACTATGAAGTGTCACAGCTCGATACTTGATGCACGTTAGTTTCCTTCGCTGCTTCGGCCGCCTTTGCAACAGGAGCGCTGTTCAAACTGAGAATATCCATTGGCGAGCCTCACTTCCTATAGCATTAGTTTCTTGCTATCGCATTCATAGCTTCACCCTTGCGGAGAAACTGTGACTTTTTTATGCTAATTAACGAGAATAGAAGCGTTTTAGGTCGGTAATGTCCTCCTGCGCCTCAGCAAACTGCAAAGTGAATCTGCGGCGTCAATGTGAATTTCCATAATTAACAACAAATTGCTGTTGTAAGAGATTGGTAGTTATCGAAGCAATAACCTAAAAGATGTGCACCGTGGTAAAGTTTTCATCGCACTGGACAATGCTTGCAGTATTCAAGAATTTTTTTGCATAATTTATTCGTTGAATCTTGGACAATACTTGTGCGCCATGGAAGGCCTTACCAGTATACTTAATGGTAACCGTTCGGGGAGCGATTTGGCTCCATTGGCGGCTGCGGATCCGGAGAAGTCGACTAACTCAATATTGTGAGTATTAATAGCCGGGAAGCTACACGTAGAGCTCCCATAGCAGGGTAGATATGGCTGAATCGTTTTTTTAGATGCGAAGCAGCTTATGGCGAAGTTCAATTCGGTGATATGCGGCGTGACCACCCTTACCGCGCATGCGCAAAGCCTCTCCAGACACCTCCTCTCCACTCCCACTCTCCCCTCTCCCCTCCACCTTCTCGTTTAGATAAAAGGCTCGCGTTAGGTCGTAAACGCGCTCAGTCACTGCTCAGGCTGCGCCGTTGTCATGAGTTCCAACGTCAACGTCGGCGCCAGTTGCAGTAATACCTTAACGCAGCGGGTGGAGCTGCGGAAGGCTCGACGCGCTGAAGTGCAACGTAAACGTCGGAAAGCGGACCCCGAGCTCCGGGCTAGGGAAGCCCAGCGCAAACGGCAACGTCGGCAAGAAAATGCTACGGGAGAAATGTGGGCTCGACATGCCGAAACGCTGCTTCGCATCGGTTCATGGTGCCCTTAAGCGGCAGATGGTGTAATTTTTTTAGGCACACGTTTTGAAAGTACGCTATCGATGCATCTGCCGCTATTGCATATGATATAGCATTCATCTTTCTGAATATTTCAGCTTTTCTTCTCACAAGCACGCGATGACCTCTTATTTGGAAAATGGCAGCTTAAGATTCTTCTTTAGTGGAGCACTTCGTACTCTAATTCATGCTCATAACGCAAGCCTGAGATGCCTCAACTAACGCGAAGACTGACCGTGGGTGGCGTCAGCGCGAGGATTCGGACATCATCACCCCTTGATGACGCCACATAACGTCTCACACCACCGAAATTTGTGATGCCTTCATGATTCATCACATGACATTTTCACTTGGTAAATGGTGGGCGTATCACCGATGCAGTGCAAAACCAGTTGAGGTGGAGCAAGCTTTAGAAAGAGGGGGACGAAATAGGCATCGACTCAACATTAAAAAAAAACATGGGTGGTCCCTCCGTGATACGAATCTGTATAACATGAAAGCGAAACGCGTCCTCTCAGAAGTAGTTGAATGTTTATTATAGACTGATGTACGAGAGCTTGCAAAATGTCTATTGGTGTTTGGAAGCTATAGCACTGCTTGATGTGTACGCACCCATGTTGACGCTTGGTGGAACATCTCCATCCCGAAACCTAACGTCCATGAACATGATTAGAGCTTTGTGGTAGATGTAGTAATTAACATACACCTGGACACAGCATCTGGCGAATGCCGCTCAAAGACATCGTCAACATGCACATAACAACACTAACTCGACTCTTTCAAGGCGTCGTTATTTGAGGAGAGAGACGAAGGTGTGAGCTCCCTAGTAGTCGGTGCAATTTCACTTGATGCTGCAGGGGCGGAGAAACACCGTTATTCCATTTGGAAGCGGCCCTACGCTGGCGAGGTGGCGTAACACGCTGACGCGAAAGGCGAATAGCGTAATTCCGTCGACGCCGAACGGAATCACCGTGGACACTGCATTTCACCGACCGTAGAGTTTCTTCAATACTGCTACGAAAACCTCCACTGCGTTGAGACTACGCAAACGCTGGCAGTCGGTGCTCATTAGTGTTAGGATGCATTACTCTAGGCCTCCGAGATTGGCTCCGGAAACGCGCCGTTCTGTTCGCATGGGGAGAGACGTTACTAGATACATTCAGTTGTCAAACTCTCCGCTGCCGCCATACTCCGCAGGTGGCGCCATTTCTGTGCTTGTCGCCAGATGGCGGGAACATCGCATCGGGCTCCAGCCGGCGCGGTGTCGTCTGCTCAGCGCAGGCGAGTTTTGTCACTTGATAGCGCTATCTAAGTGTTTTTAAAAGTTTTTTTAGACACTTATGCGTTCATGGCTAGCAAACATGGTAGGCTCTATTGCATTAAGCGCGGGTGACATGCAACATGTTTTTTTCAAGTACTTATTCACTCCATTTCAACGCAGATCGGACGGTATTACCTCACTTGTTTATTTATTTTGAATACCTGCAGTTATACATCCTGCAAGTATTTATACATACATGCACTTATGCTTTTAACAGTTATACATCCACAAAAAATTATGCACATGTGCATCCCAGTTGCTAACAGCCTCCTTTTCATAGCAATTTAGCACGCTTTCTTGCTGCTTTCACTGGCACACTAGAGTCTCGCTGCTGGCGAAGAAACTTCGAATAGAAATGCATCCGTGTGGTCAAATAAAATTTGATGATTCGCGCACTTAGCTCCTCAAAATGCTCTGTGCAGCCTACCCGAGTCAGAGAACATCCAGACAGCTCTCCCATTATAGTCCAGAACAAACCTCCGAACACTTTGTTACCATTGGTCCTTTTTTCAATTACACGTTCAATGCCGCTAAGCAGATGTCAAAGCACCTGATGGATGCTGCAGTGCACCAGGCACAAAGGATCGCATCTCTGTTAAGGCTGCTGCTGCTGGTACGTGGTTATCAGATATACAAGTCGCAAGGCAATCTTCACAACTGGTGAACTTTCGCGCCTTCTTCACGACATAACCACCAAGGTAGTACAGCGCGCTTGCTTTCGCAGTCGTGCGGCAGTAACTGTGCTGAAGTGTATCAGCTGTCATTGGCTCCTGCAATTCTATCTGTGAAATGACCTTGCTCAGCTCTTCCTCCCGGGCTTCTTTTTTCGAAAGAGCGATGACCTTCTCGTCGCTGAGGCTTTCGTGCACTGCCACAAGGACCGGGTCTGCTTCGCCTGCGCAGTTTCCTTTTGTTGCCATTTTTAGTGGCGTGTACAGGCTGAGAAGCCTGAATATCTGTCCGACGTGTGTTATGGTCGGATGATCTTCATCTCCACCAAAGCTCCTGACCACTCCAAAGAAACGCTAGCAACAGGGAAAGAAAAAGAACATTTTTAGCATGTTGTGCAAGAAAGCAGAACTTGGGCAAATGAGGGTTTACAAAGCAGCGCCAAAATAAGTCGCCAAGGAGTTCCAAAATCTTTCGCTCACAACCGCGTTATTAATAAATAGGCACATACCTCCAATGTATCTTGGTTCAGCTTTGCAGTGAGCGCATATGGTACATCCCTGCTGTGCAGGAAGGTGATTGTGTCCAGGACTGACATGAAAGTCACTCTAAGAGACTCCATAGTCATTTGGAAAGCAAATATTCTGGTGTTGTCCAACCTGCTGGTTCTTTCGGTGGTGTTCAGCATTCCAAGGAAATCCTGGATTACCTGTATGGAAGTGTTTACGTATGAAAGGTGCCCTCACAAAGTGCGATCTAATGCAACAATAAAAATGCAACCTGCTTTTATCACCTTGATTTTGGGGGAGTTCTTGTAGATACCGGTTATTGGACATTTTGCGTTGAGAGCGTCGAATATGTTGTTCATAAGAAGGGTGAAGTTTTCAGTGCCCTGTGTGTCCTCAAATCCAGGATACTGTTGCTCTCGATAAAATTTCAGCCCAATGGCAACACTCCTACTGAGAAGCTGGAATACAGAAAAGAAACATATAAATTTAAATACTTATAAAGAAAAGGTATGTAAATAACTTTTAAAACGTGTACATAACCAATAAAAAATATGCATACATTATCAGCGTACCTGGGTTGCTAACCGGACGCTCATCTTCTCTAGTTTACCAGGATTTAGTTGCATTGCCTTCTCGGTGTTGTGCAGCAGCCGGTAATGTCCAAAGTTGATGCAGTCTGAACCAGCCTGCAAAAAAATAAATGACCGCCTCTTCAGAGAGCTGGTGACATTCATGAACTTATACCTAAAAACCACATGACCCAAAACATACCTTTGCAAAAGTGTGTGTCAAAATGTTATTTCGCACACACTTCATGATGTGAGGCACGTCACACAAAAAGTGAAGATAACGTCCGTCTTCAAGCGATGGATGAGGTATTTTGTTGACAGGCTGGCCAATTTTTCCAGACTCCTATGTGCGTCCACATTGATCTGTTATTGCCAGCACCGTCGCTCACAGCTGCAGTAACGGAGGCACCATGTCGCTCAAGCTGTAGCACAGATTTCAGAACAAGCTTGGATAAAGCAAAGCCAGGGGCAGCCCCTTTAGTGGCAAAACTTGCCACTGGCTGCACCCACTTATGGAAAATAGGAATGAACATGATGACAAGGGCATGGTCAGCTGCCACTGCTGCGTCTCTTCCTTGTGCCGCAAAATCAACAAATCCATCAAATTTATATGTTGATTTGTTGAAGTCAGTTGATTCACGAAGCTTAATTTCATCGAGCACAAGCGTGCCGAACCGCTCTTCTTCAGGCTTGTCTTTAAAAAATCCTTGAATAGCCTTAAGCGCAACCTCGTTGTAGCCATAGCCACAAGGCACGCCTGAAATAATTTGGCTGAGTCGGCTGCAAGTGGGTAGTGGAAGCAGTTTCATGTTTCTGGGCATGTTGTATGCTTTAGGGCTGGCCACTCGCAAAAGTAGGCAATTCATTATCCATGCACGCGTGTACCTCACTCCTCTAGGGCCTTTTGCATGGACCTGTTTCAGAGATGCTTCAATTTCCAGCTGCTGTATAGGTGGAAGCGTGCTCAATGCCTTGCTAATTGATTGAGACTTCTCATTCGTTAATCCGTCCTTCAGCATCTTTATTTCCTGCATGAAGGACGCCCTCTTTGCTGATGCCCTCAGGACTTTTTTTCGCAAGTTTTTGAGTAGGCTGCTTTTCTGGACGAGTCGATTTCGCAATCGGGTGGCCTCTATCGCAACTTTCTTGTCGTGGATGCGACATGCTACACATGTTGGTTGAGGCGACAGCACTTTGCACTTTGGTGAAATACACTTGTTACACTGTATCTGGCATCCTTTACACGCGTGAAGCTTATGTACAGCTTTTAAGAGGGCGGTTAAGTCTTCGATAGCACGGATGGGAATAGTTGCGTAAGCACTCGCTACACGACCGTAGGCACTTCCTGTGGCCGAACTTTCGCTGGTGACAACTACGCTCTTTTCAATTTGCAAGGTTTTCTCTTCGTGCTTTACCGTGAAAAATGCGACGAATTCGCCCTCACTCCTGTCACCATGTTCATGAACCCCCGTCATCACGCGCCAGCTGGGGGGCAACTCTACAGATTTCATATCAGCTATCGTTAATTTCTGAGTGTCTTGAGCTGGAAAGTCTTCCGGGTGCTCAAGGTTATAGCATGGCGCACCTTGGCGCTGCTCTGAAGCTTGATCGGCGGGTCGCTTCGCGCTTTTGCACCTTGGCTTGCGTTCTTTCTCCGGTGGCTTCGACAGGTACGCGGGCAGGTTCGGAAACACCTTGGGTACGGCGTCTTTTGCGAGACTCCATTTGCCTCGTGGGATCTCGACGGATTTCCCGTCGATGACATGGACGTACGTTTTCAATATGTCCTGTTGATGAAAGTGGAGGTCGCACACTCTTGACGTTGCTGTCAATTCCTTGTCCGCACGTGGAACTGCTTTGTTCCAAGCTGCGCGAAGACTCACGTCGGTCGGAGCGTAGAAAAAATGTCTGTCCGAGCTGCTTGCGTCCTTGCGGTATCCGCTCGCGCACCCTGGCACGCAACAAGTTGGCATGGTTCACCCGAGCAGACGACACATGATGCGAACGCAGTACGAAACGCCACCACAAAAGCTGCAGAAGGCAGATAGAGAACGCGAACACGCGAACAGATGACACATGATGCGAACGCAGTACGAAACGCCACCACAAAAGCTGCAGAAGGCAGATAGAGAACGCGAACGCTTGTGCAGCGTTGGCCGGCGCGCGCGGTATTTTGAAGCCCGATGCGACTGCAGCGCCAAAACCTAGGAAGTGTGGTGGCGGGTCCGCGCAGTACAAACAAGTTTGAAAACTGAATGTATTCCAGTAACGTTGGGGAGAGCGTAGTCAGAGAGAGCGGCATGACAGCCAGAAGTGAGTCGGTGATCGGACGCAGAGCTTCTTTACTGAGTCTCGCTATGCCGAGGAATGTTAAAGAGATAACCCAAAGATCACACCACGGCCATGCTAGAAATGCGACGGGAACCGCGATGCGCGTCGTGTCTCCCACGGTGGCAGAATACGAGTGTCTGCTCTGTAGTCTAGCCGTGATTTTTTACGTTTGGAGCGGGGAACGCGTTGCGAGAGCCGGGCGAGTGTGGCAGAGCGATATTTTTATATGTATGGACGCTATGAGCGACGCTTCGGCTAAAGTAGCCACCTTGCGGTGTAAGGCGTTGACAAAATTACACTTCCATTGGAAACGTGCCGAATGGGACGGCCCTAGCGACGGTGCAACGGCGCGTTGCAGGGAGCTAATCGTGGAGGCAATGTATTATTTCGATGCTCAGCAATGATCGGCATTGTTTTTTTTAAACTGCGGCGCGTGGAGTGATCCCTCTGCGTCTCCTGCCACAAGAGAGCGTCTGACGCAACGTGTGTCTGGTGTTCTTTTTTTTCGTTTCCCATCATGAGTGGCTACAGAGAGGGGCCACTTTCTCGTGCGGGTCTCAAGGGCAGTTTTCAATTTGAAAGAAAATATCGAAGCGTTGCGTGATAGAAAACACACTCAAGTTCCTCCAAGATCTGCGTACCACTAGCGGTAAATGGTGTGTATAAATAGCTCGCTGTTACTTCGACGGCGCATAAATGGCGCGTGGTTGAGTTGTCTAACGCAGCGCGCTGGCCAGCGAGGGGTATCTGGTTCGAATCCCCGGTCGGGTGCTGCGGAATTTTCATCTTCAAAATTGTTTTTCTGATATATATATATATATATATATATATATATATATATATATATATATATATAATTCAAAAGAAACTTTCGAAGGTCCGGTGCACATGTAGCCGAAGAAATGAAAGAGCACACTTACGAAAATTGCATATTTTTACTCATTTATGTTTCGGCCGTGGCACGGCCTTCGTCAGAATAAACTGAAGTACAAGCGTGCAGCCGCTTTTATGGGCATCAACACGTGTGAGTGAAATGAATGTACAAATTTTACAAAACAATAACAAAACAGATAAAATACAACGGCCTGTATCAAGGGCATCAACAAGCGCTTATTACGATGAGCTTATAACGACCCCACTAGTCTCAATGGTTGCACGTGTAGAGACAAGATGATAGCGATTGTTGAATATTCACACTTTTTTCAGATGTATTAACACATTTCGTTCACGATATGACAAAAATGGGAACATCAGGACATCACAGAAAGACACGACACTTTTCCAACGCTCTCGGTAATACCGGACGATACAATGTTAAATTTATGGATTAGAAAGGATTCTCCAGCTTCGCGATCATGGTGCGATTTGAAGCCTGATTGTAATAGCGTCACCATGATTTTGTCAAATGAATGACCTGGCAGCCGAACATGTTTAGACAATGGAAGATGTGGCAAACTGTTAGCGTGTGCTCTGTGGTTGTTGAAACGGATGCGAAATGATGTTTCGATCTGACCGATGTATTGCATGTGACACACTGAGCATTCAAGTAAGTAGATCACGTTAGTGCTGTCGCAGCTGAAGTCTGCGTTAATGTTAACTGAAATATTAGATACTGTGCTTTTAGCAGTCTTTGCAGTGGTGATATGCGCACAAACTTTACACCGTGGTTTGTTACAGGGATGCCAACCAACAGGAGCTATGGCTTTAGTCTTGGATGAAGTTGGGATATCGCGTAGGGTCCTTGATCTGCGATAAACCACTCCTGGTGATTCCGTGAAGATCTTCTTAAGCCGATCGCTCTGTGCCAATAGGCTGTAGTGCTTACTGAGAATGTGGGGCACTTTAGGAATAGATGCAAAATGCGTTCGGATGAGGTTAGTTCGTGAGGTCGGCGCTAATCGCTTGTCAGTACTGGTGAGATCTTTGCGGTCTAGACAATCGGTTTGCTTGAATGTTGCTTCGGTGTGAATTGCTTCGGTGTGAATGTGCCTTTAATGTTCGCCGTCGAATTCAAAGTTGGTAAGCTCGATGATTAGTGCTAAAATAATGGCTAGTGTGGTATCGTCGATGGGTTTGTCATCTAAGGAGTCGTTATAAGCATGAAGTACAGACTGAATCCCATTTGCATGGGGAATATTCGTGTACAGTGACGCCACGTCCAGTGTGACCAGAAGAGCATCACCTGGCACATGCAACTCAGCTATGTCGGACAGAAAGTGGTTAGTATCCTAAATATAAGAACAAAATTTAGGAGGAATGTAACTGATTATGCTATCTGCGTAGAGGGACAAGTTTTCCATGACGGTTCCTATTCCTGAAACTATTGGTCGGCCTGGATTATTTGTTTTATGAATTTAGGGATCAGAAAATGTCTGCCAGCTACCGGGCTCCAGGGGACTAGGGATTTTAGTGCAGATGCCGGAATTTCAGTTTCTTTTACTAAGTCTTTTAAAGTTTCTTTTTCCTGGTCTTGAACTCTTCGGTCGGGCCGTAGTTCAAATGTGTGTAAAATACGTGGTAATTAAGTTGTCTATAGGCCTCACGAAGGTAATTAGTTTTAATCATGACGACAATTGCACCACCGTTATCAGCAGGCTTAATGACGATGTTCTCACGGCTAGCTAGCATTTTCATTGCTTCCCTTTAATTTCTTATCTGTTTCAAGAATCACAAAGCACACGCTAACAGTTTGCCACATCTTCCATTGTCTAAACAGGTTCGGCTGCCAGGTCATTCATTTGACAAAATCATGGTGACGCTATTACAATGAAGCCTCAAATCGCACTACGATCGCGAAGTTCGAGAATCATTTCTAGTCCATAAATTTAACACTGCATCGCCGCTATTGACGAAAGCGTAGGAAACGTGTCTCGTCTTTCTGTGATTTCTTGATACTCGGATTTTTGTCATATCTTCAATGAAACGTGCCTAACACATCTGCAAAAAACTTGGATTATTGAGCAATCACTATCGTCTTGTTTCTTCACGTGCAACCATTGAGATTAGTGCGGTCAATGGCTCATCATTATACGCGCTTGTTCATGTCCTTGATGCAACCTGATGTACTATATCTGTATACCGTTGTTTTGTAAATTCTGTACATTACCTTCAGCCACTTGTTGATGCCCATAAAAGCGGCTGAACGCTCGCACTTCAGTTTATCCTGACGAAGGCCGCGCCACGGCCGAAACGTAAATGAGTAAAAATATGCAGTTTTCGTAAGTGTGCACCTTCATTTCTTCGACTATATACATATTGCTACGGTATGAGCCGGGCTGTGGTATGAGCCGGGCATGTGGAGGAGGAAGACGAAGTGGTCTGGTGCGGCCTGAGGACTCCATCTTTACGTCTGACTGCCGTGTCTCATTCTCATCATGTAAATAAACAGTCAACCTTCCCTCAACCGTAAGAGTTTTGTGGTGGAGGTGCGGCGTAATCAACCGAGCAACACGACTCTGCAAGCGCCCGATCTACGCCGAAGCCGCCGCCTTGCTGGACTGCCCCCGTTACCACTGGCGGTTGAGATGTCTCACGGCGAAGACGAGAACCGCATCCCCGCAGCTGCAGGCCTTGCACCAGTCCCAGCAGCACCGCTAGTGCCAGCTTCGGGCGCGCCTGGTCCCTGGTTGCGTCAGGACATGACAGTGCCTCGCACATTCGGTGGCAAATCTGGCGAGGATGTGGGCGACTGGCTCACACACTACAAACGGGTGAGCAAGTATTACCAGTGGGACGCGGCGACCCAGCTGTCCAATTAAGTATTCTTGACAGACACAGCGCTCGTCTGGTATGAGAACCACGAGGATGCCCTCACGTCATGGGATCACTTCGTACTCCGAAATAAGGGAGTGCTTCGGAGATTCCATAGCAAAGAGAAAACAAGCGGAACAAACGCTGCTGCAGAGAGCGCAGATCCAGGGAGAGACGTGCACGACCTATATCGAGGCTATCTTTAAGCTTGCAAGATCGTCAACACTTCCATGCCAGAGGGGGACAAAGTTGGCCACCTAGTGAACGGCATTGCCGAGTATGTATACCAGTTCCTCATCGGCAAAGAGAGCCTTGGCACAGTAACCGACGTCATACGCCACTGTCGCACATTCGAGACCCTCAAGATGCGGCGTATCACTCCCAAGTTCGGTCGCCTACCGAATGTAACCACCGTTGCGAGTGTTGACGAACACACGCCGTTTAATCTCGCGTCGACAATACGTGAGATCGTTCGAGAAGAGCTCACTCGACATGCTCGCCTGACGCCGCACGAAGCTACACCCGTGTTGCATCCCTCTCACCATCACGTGTCAATTGCCGCAGCAGGCGTCGATGACTACAACTACAGGTCGGGCTCACCACTGAGGCCACAGCGCAATAACTTCCCGGTGCCGAGCTACGAACGCCGATTCAGTTACCCCCGCCAGCCGGCCAACACCTATGAAGACCCGAACGAATATACGTTTGTGCCACCACCACGTCAGCGCGATGGCAATGCTTTCCAGGAGCACAATGTGTACCGCCAATCCCCTGTGTGTTACCGTTGCGGTGTCGCCGGGCATATAGCTCGGTTTTGTCGTCGACAGAGGGAGCCGACCTCACGGTATGATTCCCCATCAGCGTTTCCTCCAGCGGCCACTGGTCACAACAGCGGTCATCGGCCCGCCTATTTCAGGAGTACCTCCCGCCGACAGAATCACAGTAGCAGTTCTCCCGCTTCCGACCGTAGTTTGACACCTCCGTCTGGCCGAATGCATCGCTCGCCTTCACCGGGACGACGACTGTCATCTCCGCCGCCGCCGGGAAACTAGCCGGCGCGGCCGATGGAGGTCAGGTCGCACAACAAGATTTGCCTCAGATGCCTCCGCCAGTTATGATGTCCAAGAACAAGATACGTGTGTTAATAAATGGTTTTTGTGCAAGTGCTTTGGTGGACACTGGTGCCGCAATCTCAGTTATGAGTATTTCTTTCAAAAATCGCATTGGCCGCAAGGTTATGTTTTCTTGGGGCGAATCGACAAGATTTCGTGGTGTTGGTGGGAAAGTACTTCATCCTGTCGGTGTTTGTGCTGTTAACGTCTTATTGACAGGAAAGATGTTCCCAACAGAGTTTCTGGTGCTGCAGCGTTGCATCCACGATGTTATTCTCGGCATAAACTTCCTCCAAGGGTGTGGCGCTTTCGTCGACTGTGGAATTGGTGAACTTTCCGTCAGCGGTGAAATTGTTCCTGCCCTCGTCGATGAGTCGCAGCCCGCAGAGGACGCTCTGATTATTTCCGATGAACAGACAGTGCCACCGTGGTCAATGAAGTCAGTTGCGGTATTCGCTCCAGTATCTGCCACATCCTTTGACGCCGTCGTTGAACCTGCCATCGTTCAATGTGCCAAAAAGGCATATTAGTGCCTTGTTGTCTTGTATCGGTTGATGCCGGAGCAACCTTTCTGTGGGCACTAAACTGTTCGCCGATGCCAGTTGTGCTCCCTCGAGGAATGAAGCTCGGCGTGTTCGATGATTCCACTAAAGATTCTATTGCTGTCATTAACAACTATCAAAGCGAAAAAAGTACAGTCACTTGCGAGCGCAGTTGTTCTTACGAGTCGCAGATTGTAGGCATGATTAGCACCAATTTACGGTCACACGAACAGCAGACATCACTCCGCCTGTTGGGAAGACATGCTTCTGTGTTTGACTTTTGCCAAGAGGAGAACCCGCGACCTCTACCTGTTCTCGCGCTCAGCACAGGATTGATACCAGCACTGCTCATCCGATCCGGCAAAAACCTTACCGAGTGTCGTCATCAGAGCGCAAAGTTATCGCCGACCAGGTTCAGGAAATGCTGCAAAAGGGTGTCATCGAAGAGTCGTGTAGCCCGTGGGCAGTACCGGTCATTTTGGTTAAAAAGAAAGACGGTTCCTGGCGGTTTTGCGTTGATTACAGACGACTCAACGCCCTCACCAAAAAGGACGTATATCCGCTGCCTCGGATTGACGATGTCATTGACTGCTTGCACTCGGCTTCGTACTTTTCTTCAGTAGACCTACGATCAGGATATTGGCAGATACCTATGCACCCTTCAGACAAGGAGAAGACCGCATTCGTGACGCCTGATGGGCTATACCAATTTAATGTGATGCCGTTTGGGCTTTGCAACGCCCCCGCTACCTTTGAAAGATTTATGGACTCTATCCTTCGTGGTCTTAAATGGGAGGTGTGTTTATGCTACCTGGACGACGTCATTTTTGGGCGTACCTTCGAAGAGCATAACGCCTGTTTGACGCTTGTTTTAGACTGTGTCGGTAAGGCTGGCTTGATTTTGAACTCTAAGAAGTGCCGATTTGGTGAACGACAAGCATTAGTTCTCGGTCACCTGGTTGACAAAGATGGTGTCAGGCCAGATCCCCGCAAAATTGAAGCAGTCAGCACATTCAAACCACCCCAGACCCTAAAAGAACTCCGCAGCTTCTTGGGATTATGTCTCTACTTTCGTCGTTTTGTGCCCAAATTCGCGGACGTTGTGCACCCATTGACAAGCTTGTTACGAAAAGACAGCCCATTCGAGTGGAAACCTGAATGTGACGCCGCTTTTTCTGAACTGAAGCTTCTATTGACATCAGAACCTATCCTTCGTCACTTCGATCCGTCTGCTCCTACCGAAGTTCACACTGACACGCGCCATAATAATGCAGAACATGTCGTTGCTTATACAAGTCGATCTCTAAACAAGGCTGAAAGGAATTATACGGTGACAGAACAAGAATGTTTAGCGGCTGTATTCGCCATCCAGAAGTTTTGTTGCTACCTCTACGGCCGTCCGTTCACGATTGTGACAGACCATCATTCGTTGTGTTGACTTGTTACCCTCCGAGACCCTTCTGCCCGCCTTGCACGATGGGCTTTACGACTTCAAGAATTTGACTTCAGCATTTCGTATAGAAGTGGGAGACGTCATTCGGACGCTGATTGCCTTTCTCGTCTACCTATGACCACGACGGAAGATAGTGCAGATACCTTCGATATCTGTTTTGCTGCGGTCTCCACCACGTTTCCTGACGCCAACACCTTCAAACGCGAACAACTCAACGACTTATCTTTAGACCCTTTGTTCGCTGATGCCCGCAATCTCAAAGGTAGTGGTCGCTTTCGCCTTCGAGACGGACTGTTGTGCAAGACAAACTACTCAGCAAGTGGCGCACGTTATTTACTAGTTGTACCTGAAAGTCTTCGATGCGACGTTCTCCGTGCTATGCATGATGATCCAACGTCCGGACACCTTGGGTTCATTCGCACCTTACATCGAGCACAGGAGCGTTTTTACTGGCCTCGAATGCGACATTCTACGGAGCAATACGTCTCCAGCTGCGAGAAGTGCCAGCGTCACAAACGACCGACAAGCGCCCCGCACGGCCTTCTTCACCCCGTTGCGCCACCTACTACGCCTTTCGAGCAGGTTGGCATCGACCTGTTGGGCCCGTTTCCGCGATCTTCGAACAACAACCGCTGGATAATAGTGTGCGTCGATCACCTTACCAGATACGCCGAAACCGCTGCGATACCATCTTCCACGGCTGACGGCGTCGCTGCCTTTTTGCTCCGCTCTGTAGTTCTTCGCCATGGTCCACCTCGCGTAATCATCAGTGACCGTGGTCGCCAATTCATCGCGGACGCTGTGTAAGAATTGCTTCGCCTCTGCACTTCGCAGTTCCGACATTCGACACCATACCATCCCCAGACGAACGGCCTTGTAGAACGTACAAACCGCACTCTTACTACCATGCTCGCTATGTACGTCTCGTCCAATCACAAGAACTGGGATGAAATCGTACCGTTTATCACCTATGCGTACAATACAGCGAAGCACGAGACCACGGGCTTCACACCTTTTTACTTGCTCTACGCTCGATCACCGCGCAGCTCGCTCGATATAATCCTCCCATTTACGCTCCATGCCGATGACTCAGTGGCCGAAGCATTGTGCCGGGCTGAAGAAGACCGACAAATTGCTCGCCTACGCACACTGGCTTCACAAGATCGCTCCAAGCAGCGGTACGATCGACGCCACGATGCCATTTCATTCGAAAAAGGTGAATTTGTGTGGTTGTGGACCCCCCAACGCAAACGCGGTTTATGCCAGAAGTTCTTACCGCACTATACTGGCCCGTTCGTCATTGTAAATCGCTTGAGCGACTTGACGTACGTCGTGGCACGCTTGACGACACCTCGTCGTCGGTCAAATCAAACGCAGTTGGCGCATGTGGCTCGCCTCAAGAGGTTCCATCCCTCCAGTGACTTGGACTCGCCCAGCGGGCTTCGTCTGTGAACCAGGGATTCCTACGGTATGAGCCGGGCTGTGGTATGAGCCGGGCATGTGGAGGAGGAAGACGAAGTGGTGTGGTGCGGCCTGAGGACTCCATCTTTACGTCTGACTGCCGTGTCTCATTCTCATCCTGTAAATAAACACAGTCAATCTTCCCTCAACCGTGACAATATATACGACGATTATTTTTCAGCTGTCTCCAGGGTGTCTACCGAGTTGACATTTCTAAATTCCCTGAGTGAAACAGAACTTTGTTTTTATGTAAAGATGGGTAGAGACCATATCGCTCGGTGATGTCACTCTCTAATACGCATTTTAGAAAATGAAAACGACTTAATCCCATTTGAATAGTACATAGAACAGATAAACCTCAATATAGCGAAGTTGGTAAAAGCGGCAACTCACTTCGTTATATCGAAGCTTCGTTAAACTGAAATTCGACCTTTCATGCAAGGCATGGTTACTGAAGGATTAATCTTAAACTGAAAAGGCCACAAGAATGCTCGACTAATATGGCAACATCAAAAAACTTTTTTTTAATGTTTTTGCATGAAAAAAATCAATTTTGTTGAGCCTGAGATGCAGCAATCACAGTTAGATGCCTTGCCAGAGTGTCACATGTAAAGACGAAACAAATGCGGGTTTAATGCACTGTGGAATTGCGCTTGTTCTGCTGCTGCGGGTTGTTGTCAAATCCTCGCGCGTTGCCCAGAGCAATGCAACGCCTTTGCTATCATGTTGCCCAACCGAACTATTTGCTCTCCACGAACGCACAACATCGAAAACCATCCCACGTTAGAAAAAAAAGAGTCAGTTTCACCACGAGAGCAAAATAGTAAATTCGATAGCAACAAAGAGGAATTTTACATGAATATAGGCTAGCAGCTCGCTCCTTCAGGAAACGCAGCCGCTGCACTAAGAGAAGTGCCCTATCTATGATCTATGGCTCAGGGGCGGATTCAGGTACATAATGGGGGGGGGGTACAAAGGCTGAAGCCAACGCTCAGCAGTGCATTTTGGTGGGTCACGCATATTTACAACAGCCCAGAGGGGATTATGGCGGTGCCTACGAAGCCTTCGTTGGAAATGTGCATAGGGAAGCAGGAAAGGGTAGAGCAATGAGAGGTAGAGAGCAGGGACAAGATTCTCCTTACCCGTTTTGGACAGTGGCAGGCAAAGCAACCTGACAAAGGGGGCAAACTCGACAAGCAAACCTGACAAAGGAGGTGGACGACAGGCACTGAAGGGAGGGGGCGGGGCTGGCTTGGGGGGGGGCGATCGCCGCTACCGCCCCCCCCCGGGATTTGCCACTGCTATGGCTTCAACGAAAGTTTTGCAATTAGAGCACAACACCTACAAAGGTATGAGCCGTATGCTGATCCACACTAAAGATACCGCGGCGCACGCGACCACGCTGGTACAAAGTACGCACTTCCTGTCGGACTCACGCAGCCAGCCCCCCCCCCCCCTTCCCAACGCGCCGGCTCCTATCCATGTGCCCATCGCGCGAATGAGACGGTCGGCTCGTTTCATCTCTGCTTAAGCCCCGTTCGTCGGCAGCGCTCGCGCACCTTCACTCGCACATGGAGCATGCGACGCGCGGGGTGATGTAATCGCGATTTGGACTTGATAGGGAAGATCATGGCGAAGGCAAAAAATTCGCTTCGGAGTGTCTATATAATTGCTATCGCAAAAAAAAGCCATATAGCTGAGGGCTAAGATCGCATGAAAGCACGGCAACAGCCTGAATTACGGCACATCCGATTATGGTGGAAACGTTACTGTTTTCCGACATCGCGCGCCGAATCGAGCACGTGGGACCCGTGCCGGTGTGGCGAATTTCGGTCGCCGCTATGCCATGGCTCTAAAAAGTTTTGTAATTCAGCTTTATAGCAAACACCCACGTTGTGTGGCTGGTAATTGCCAGCTGCAGCCCCCAAAAATTTCAGTCGACTGCCTAAAACTTGTTTCAGCAATGCCCTCATCGGGAAAAAAATAAATAAAAAAGCTTTCACTAGCTGTGAATAAGCCCGTTAGTTACGCTAGCTCTCGCCTGGAAATTTATTCTATTCTTCACGGAACCCTAAATAGCATCTTTGAAGCTCGGGATCAGAGCGAGTGAGCTCTCCGATAACAGCCAACAAGCGTCTTTTTTCTCGCCGATCGGCATGGCTTGCCAGATACCAGCCTTGTCGAAGACATCCGCTTCCTGAACGATCGCGATCGCTTGCAAGATAACTCAAGCTCGTTACATTTACTGCTACTGCTTCTACAACTAATCATGCTTGTTACTTGACACGCGGCGATAACAAAAACACCATATCGGGCGCTAACGCACAGCACGCGCGAGAAAGATTACAGAACTACACCGCGTACTCCCAGAACATCCCGACAAAATTGCGCGATCCGATGTGTCGTGGTTCGCGGTTCCCGCATGCCACGCATTAGCCGGATTCTCTCCCACTTCACCGCTCCGAAGGCGATGACAGCATCAAGGTGCGCCACCTCCCCGCAGCCGCAGCGGCCGTTTGATTTGAAAAATGCGTTCACAAAATGTCGAGCAAGCGCTACCGCGACTTTCGTCGCCTTTCAATAAAGATACTGTGGATTTTGCCTGATGGGAGCACAATTTCCCTGAGTTTTCCCTGAGAATTTCCAGACTACCCAAAATCCCTGAGAATTCCCAGTTTTCCCGGTCGATAGACACCCTGTGTCTCGTTTATTCCAGCCTTTGTCATGAATCTACAAGAGCCAAAGCGTTCCCATTATCTCGCGCCACCACGAACCACAGGTCGTTCTTTTTTCTCTGGCCGACTGGCCACAAGTATTGCGGCGCTACAACCACAAAATGGAAAACTAGCGTGGGTCGTCACCGATACGACGAAAACGCAGCGCGGGCAACGATGAAGCATGGAACGCGTCTCGCATAATTCTGATTTCGCCACGTGTGGCGTCCCATGCCTTTCATCCAACTCCGAGTGCGTTTGTATTCTGTCGTTAGTGTCCCGGAGAACGAAATCTTATTTTGGGATGTACTCCAACGAACTTTTCAAAAAGACTTTGTGCTAAATTCACATTCCGTGTGATATCTCTTGCCAGCGAGTTGTAATGGCGTACCATTTGACATGCTTCTTCTCGGTAGGGTCGAGAGCTGGGCTAGTTGGTGAGATATCATTTTAACATATGGTGTAGTAGCGCAAATTCGACGGGGACAAAGAGGACAAGAAGAAGCGAGTGTGTCATGTCTCTTTGTACTCGTCAAATTTGCGCTACTACACCATATGTTAAAATGATGCTTCTTCTCATTGGTACGCATAGTCTATGGAAGACGCGCACGTTGCAGAGAAACGCAGAGCCGATAATTTCCTCAACAGCCCACTTCAGTAGGATGGCCACTCAGCTAAGAGATGTATACGAGGAAATCGAAAGTCAGCCAGAATGGTATCCGGCATTGGTGAGGTGCTTATCCTGACCGCTGTTCTAGCATATCATTGGAAAAGGCCGTTGCTATAGCGTTACTTGATGTATTCGCTATAGAGATGATTCCGAATTCGATAGTGCCGTCTGTCAGTCATTGTGTCGCGACAAGAGCATAATCAACATATTAGTTCTTTGTCTGTATTGAATTGCGTTCAAGTGCCACGTCTTTGTTGAATAAATACCATGAAAGAAAAAAATTGGGCAGCGAACTGCGGAGCGAGGTGTCGCAGGTTCGAAACCCCGGTCGAGCGCTTCTGAATTATTTTTATTTTTTGCATTTATATATAGATACATATACAAATCCGGGACATGACGGCAAGAATCTGCCGGGAGTGTCTATATAATTGCTGTAGCAACAAAGGTCTGATGGGTTGAGTGATTGAAACACTTGACAAAATTTTAAATTGGGATATTCACAACGGAAGCGAGTCGTATGTCATATTCAAGTTTGCTACACTCTAAGCCGCAAAGGTGCGAAATGGGAGTAAGTGCTGCATTTCGTCCCCGCAACAGGCAGTTCGTCCCCGCAGGGATTAACTGCAAGACGAGGGTGCCGTGTGCAAAGTGAGGGAGGAACTGTTAGACCAAAGGGAGCAACGTTTACTCCCATGGAACTTTCCGGCGCAGTGGCGACCTCGAACGAATGGTCAGCATGCGCGTATTCAAAGAGTCCGCTAAAGAAATGAACTGTTAACAGTTTATTTAAGTGTAAACGGTCTTGTCAACTACGGCAACTGCGGCAGAAGTAAAGTAATATCGTTCATATGGCATAATAAAAAAAAAGTGAAAAAGCTTTCACACACAAAAAAAATGTGCTCGCGCCCAAGCTGTATCAATGCGCGGCGTGGTGTTCTCGTCGTATGCACGGCAAGCTAGGACTCGGCGGTTTTGCGGTGTGTTGTGGATGTGTTCTCGTTTCGTGGTTGCGATTGCTGTCACTTGTGGTGCACTGAATCATCATCGCGTTGTGGTAAACGTGATCTGCTACTGGAATGAAGTGCTACCCTATCGAAATGCTACGCGCCGACTGGGACATCGCCTGAGAGGTGAGTGTAAACAAGGCTGCCATCACTCCGCGTGATTTTACCTGTGTGCAGTTGATATGTAGCGATCACCGCTTATTTAACATTCACGTTCTGCGCGAACAAAACACGCATGATTGATGAGCTCGCGCGATACAGCTTCGCGATTGCTGCCCCGCCTGCTATAGAATTACAAGCATGATGGTTGGGCCATCGAAATGGTAACCTCGGTGAAGGCTCAACATTAGCTGTAGCAAGTACAGCTGTTCAAAAATAGCTTTGTTTTCAGTGCTGCCCAAATAAGCGTTGTTTATCAGAAATATTCGCAACTTTGTAAAAGAAAATTCACGTAAACTCCGCACAATATCTTCTATAGCAATGTAAACAAGTCATTTGGGAAGATTGGCTGTTAAAATAGTATGTCTAGCTAAAGGCTTAGCACCGCTAACACGGGCAGTCGGCGGCGGCATCGGCGATTTCGCTCGTTTGTAGCGATGCTAGGAATCATTTATTTTTCTATCTCTCAAATGAAGAGCAAGCTTCATTGATAAATAAGTGGGCCCACTAGCGTGTCGCTGTGAAAGCGTGAAAAGTTAAACTCGAGGACGGGTTTTTCGAACTTCATAACGCATTCTGAACTGTTCCATTGCACTATATGACAGGTTCTGTGAAAGAGCAGTTTTCGTCTAATTTTTACGCATGCAGCATTTCTAACAGACGCCTTGTGACGTGACTGCAAGTGCACGAACAGTTCTGCCGGAAATATTAATGCTTCTGCAATTACTTTTTCAGCAAATCGATGAATGAGAGAGTTGCGCCTCCTGAGAAACGTCTTCAACATCTTGCAGCTATGAACACGCTCTCAGCAGCTGTCGATGGTGTTGTTGCACTTTCCTGACGTCGGCTGGACAGCATCCGTTCGGATAAAGCATTGCACTTTTCATTGTCTCTCCTATAATGCAGGGAAGCCATCCTATCTTCTGTATTCAACAAAGTTGTTCAATTTATGTGTACACACGATGCTGCAGAATTGACACGAGTCGCTGAATAAACTTCGTTGTTTCTTTAGACGTTTTCGTTTTTTTGTCATTAAACAGACATTTTCACTGAACGATATAACCAACCGTGTTCTGTACAGTGAGAAGCGAGCAAGCTTGGCACGTCGACGGGAGCATACATGAGACCGTTTATATTACATACATTCATCAAGCGCCCAAATTCGCTCGAAACACGCGCGCAGAAAAACCAATCCATCGCATTTTGCATTTTCATGAACGTGATCACCGAATGGTTGCTTGCGAAACACTGAAGGCTGAAGTCTAATATAACAAATCTTGCTACTGTGACTAACATGGCAGAACGCGCAGCTTCCAGACGGTGCCTGTACATATATAGCCCCGGTAATATTCACTCTGCTGCGTACTGGCGTGTGGTATAGTGGTTAGCGTACGCGACTGCTGATTCAATGGTCACGAGTTCGAATCCTGTGAGTTTGTTGTGAATTTTCTGTAGTTTACTCCTGAATTTATTTCTGTATATTAATTGTATATGTCGTCAAATGCGTGTATCAACCTCCAAATTCTCGGTAATTCAACCAGAAACTGTATTAAATTGATTTTTTTATCGAGAAGGAGCAACTGTTAGTCCCATCAGGGGTAACAGTTCGTCCCTACGCAGCTACCATGCAATAAATCAGTTACTCCCTAAAAGGGGTAACTTTTACACCGCGACATTTCGTCCCTCAAAACAACTGAGGATTAACAGTTCGTCCCCCGGCAGTTACTCCCTAAAGGACGAATCGTTCATCCTCTAGGGAGTAATGGTTGTGGCAGTGCAGTTACCCCCCAAAAGGACGAACCACAGACCCTTTTTCGTCCTTTGCGGCTTAGAGTGTACTGCCCTAAACAGGACACTAAATTACATTGCAACATAAAGTGGATTTTTTCCAGAGAGCAAATAATCTGGACTGTCGACAGGGCTCCATTGTTTGACATGACGTTATCTTGTAGCTGATCTGGAGCACTTCGGGCTATATGCGCATACGTGCAAAAAATCTGGGCGCCACGTATGAACGAGCACAGTTTCAAAAAAGTATATTTTATTGCCTCAAACAACAGGTCACACACACAAAAAACTTCCGAAAGTAGCAACAATAGGCAATATTATTCTTCATATACGGTTATAGTGCATCTTGCGATCGCATCTGACACCCCTAGGAACACCTGAAGAAGGCTGCGCATGCGCGCTCAAATGAAAACGCATACGTATGCAAGGGACTTGCCCACATGTTTCCTCGAATGTAAATGTGATACAGGGTCCGCGACTCCTGAAGCCCTTTCATACATGTATGACGTCTACCGGCTGCATGGCTGGTGGATATACGCACGCTAAAGAATGCTTTGCTGCCTACTTGCCGTGTGATGTTTCATCATGGATGATAGCTGCGTGCCCTTCCTTATACGAAGATTTGTAAATATCCTGCAGCTCGAGCTACAATCGTTGCGGTTTTCGTGGATGAGTATGTGAGAACTGAGGTCTGACTTGCTAATAATTGTACTGCTACAGAACTGACAGCAAAGCTTAGGTACTTGCTTAGTGAATACGCTTATGACGCGAAAGGCTCCCCCTTTGGGTAAATCTCTTACCGCATACGTCGCACCCATAAGGCTGCTCGCCAGTGTGACTTAAAACATGCGTTTTTAGCGTACTCAAGCGCGCGAATGCAGCGGGACACAGGTGGCAGTGGTACGGCTTCTCGCCCGTATGCGTGCGGGTGTGCGTGGTAAGCCCTTCTTTTAAGCTAAACGTACGGCTACAAAACTGGCAACTGAACTTCTTCACACCGGAGTGAAAGATCTTATGCTGCGAAAGGTTGGACATTGATCTGAAACACTTCCCACATACGTCGCAGCGGTGAGGTCGCTCACCGGTGTGGGCTAACACATGCCTTTTCAGCGCACTCATATCCGCGAATTCAGCGGGACATAGGTGGCAGTGGTACGGCTTCTCGCCTGTATGCATGCGGGTGTGATATTTCAGTGCTTGTTTAGAATGAAATTTGCGGCTACAGGACTGACAATCGAAATTCTTTACGCCTGAGTGAATAATCTTGTGCTGTGAAAGGTTGCACCTCGATCTGAAACTCTTCCCGCATTCGCCGCACCTGTGAGGTCGCTCGCCGGTATGGCTTAAGACGTGCTTTTTCAGCGTACTCAGTTGCGCGAACGTTGCGGGACACAGGTGGCAGACGTAGGGCTTCTCGCCAGTGTGCGTACGGGCGTGGCTTCGGAGCGAGTCTCTGCGGGAAAATTTTCTGCGGCAAACATGACAGGCGTACGACTTCTTCCCTGAATGAGTGAGTGAGTGGTACTTGAGGCTTTTTTTCGTGCCGAATCTCTTTCCACAGATGTTGCACTCATACGGTCGTTCGCCGGTATGGGTCAACATGTGTCTCTTCTGATACTCGGTGCAGGTGAACGTGGCCGGGCACGACGAACACTCGAAGGGCCTCTCTCCCGTGTGCGTGCGACTGTGGATCACCAGGTTTTTCTTCTGCGTGAATTTCTTGTTGCACACGTCGCAGGCGTACTGTTTTTCGCCTACGTGAGCGAACAAGTGTGTTCGCAGCTGCGACTTGCGGTAGAAAACTTTCTCACACACGCCGCACTGCAAGGACCTCGTGGCCGTTGGTTTGCCTCCTGTTTCTGTTTGGCACACGTTGAGCTTGTCAGGGGTCCTGCGTTCGAGTGAGTTTCTTTAGTCATATGATGTTAAAGAGGCGTCAGAGCATACATAAGGCGCCGCGTACTTCTTAGCTCTCGAATGGATCGAGCATTCAAGTCTACAAATGAACACAGAAACCATAACATACGAAAAAATAAATAAAACAAACACATCCCTATGTCAAACAGCAGAATCAAACGTAAAAGAAAAACGGACTGGTAGAATTAGTTCTCAATGGTACATTGAGCACTGGGGACATCTTAGAACGAAACGAGAGGAGTGTTTCTCGAGGGGTGTAACGGGTATTGAATTACAGTGACGGGGAAGAGCCTTCCGTCGCAGCTCTACGACTAGACTATCGAACGCGTAATTCGAAGGTTGCAGGTTCAGATCCCACCGACAGAAAGAGTGATTTGTCTTCCATTTTATTTGATTTCAGAGAGAGAGAGAGAGGTTTATTTATAGAAAGGCAGAGAGGTCGGCCTGAGCGATATAATGCTCTAGCCTGCTACTCTACACCGGGGGTGGGGAAAGGGGAGAAAAAATTGGGGTACGCTTATGCTTCGCCTTTAAGAGTTGAACGCGTAGCGATATCCTGCCCCTAGTGCGTACTTCGAACACTACGAGTGTTTAACAGAATGCGCGCCCTAAGGTGTGTGCCTTATGTAATGGGTAGCATGCTTTAAACCAGGAGCAATTATGCGCGAGAAACTTTTTCGAAGTTGCGATGCACCCACTACGTGGTCTTAAGGGAATACGCGCAGTAATGTGTGTGCCTTTTGTAATGGGTAGCCCGCGAGGCCGAAGGTGCTCGACAAGCTGCACGAGACGTCGTAAAGAAGAAAGAACGCCACACAGGCTAACCCGCGTCAACGTCTTCTTCTTCTACTGCATACCAGAACGCGCGCAGTAAAGAAGAAAGAATGACACACAGGCGAACACGCACGACAGTCTCACTCGTCAACGTCGTCGTCTTCTTCTTTTACTGCAAAGCAGAACGCGCGCTACAATATCTTCCATCAAGAACGACCACGCTCGCGCCAATGCCATCGCCGTGCTGCAGCGAGAGTTCGCTTCGCCCCACTCATCATCATTCACCACGTGGATATGCTATGATTTTTTTGTGAAGCATTAAATTTACTTTCAGTGCAGCTCCAAGCAGAGGCGTGGCTGTGTGGTAGAACACCTGCTTGCCACGCAGACGGCCTGGGTTCGATTCTCACTCGGACCCTACATTTTTATTATTTATTTATTTATGATGATTTTTCGCTCACAACCAACGGTGCCGACACCGACGCCGGAATTTCTGCGATACGAGCTCTTTAGCGCTATCGCGTTAAAAAGAATGATGGATGACGAGGGTAAGTAAGGGAGGTGAGTATGTACAGTCCCGTCTAGGTGGCGCAGTGCTATAGCCGCGCATCCAGTCCAGTGGCTTGTAGGAAAGCTGCGACCGCTCTTATGACCACAGTTGTGCTGTTGGCGTCAGGCCGAGGGCCCAACAGAACGTCATCAGTTAATGGCCTAGTATACACTCCTTCAGTAGAGGAAATCAGTTTATGTCGTTCGCGTGCGTATGCTGGGCAGGTACAAAATATGTGCTCCAGTGTTTCTAGCACTTGACAGTGATCACACTTGCGACCGGTGTCAATGCAGCTGATGATATGTGCATAACGTCTTGTGAAGGCCACACCAAGACGAATTCGGTGAATCATACTTGTGTTGTGTCGTTTTCATTTACGAGGCATACCGAACCTCATTTCGGGGTCGCATTTGTGTAATCGCCGGTTTCGTCACTCTGGTTTCGTCCAGTGCTCAAGTGCGAGCGAGGTTACGCATTACTTTACGTTGTAGTTACTACATTACAGTGGAGGACAACAATTAATGTCCCCTATGCTATTCATGACCTAATTGTTTGTTGGATTCATTTGTTAGAGACATCCTAGAAATAATGAGAGCTCTTTATCGCTCATTTATGAAAACAGCAATCGGAGCGCCCAATAAATAGAGCTATACTAGAGCATCAGCTCTCTAAATGTGATCAGCGAGGCCATTTCATTTCACACTGGGCAGAATTGATGTGTTCTGAGATGTGCTCTGCAGCTACATTGATCACCCTCAAAATTAACGCATGCAGTCGCATAGGAGCCGTACCTTAGAGCGGGAATACCGAAATAGGAAACAAAGAACGCAATTCAACCAAAAGCAAAAATCGAGAGAAAATAAAAGATCGAGCCGATGCATGCCGTATGATATAACAACGTACTGCAACCTGCGAATTTCAAGTGATTGTTAAAAGATTCAGAAGTGATATCGAACACCACGGATGGTACTCAAGATGATTGCGAAATGCAGACCGTCAAATTTACTGAGCTTTCCAGTACGGACTGCCTCATAATGAATTTGTCGTTTTGGCACGTGAAAACCGCCCATATTATTATGGCGATAGCAAACATAAGGACACTGTCGGCGCATTTTTGCCATCGGTGTCGTGTCCCAGATATATATATATATAAGTATAAAAACATATGCGCCTTCATAAAAACAACTGTTTATTTTGTCTACGTTTCGACGGGAGCCCCGTCTTCTTCAGGACATAACAATAATATTTACAGCGTGTGTGTGTCCTCTTACAGCATGTTGAGACTGGAGGGGAAAGGACAGAAAGGAAGGGAAATAGGAACGTAACAAGTAACGGAGAAAAAAGGAGGGGGGGGGAACCACGACAACAACAACAACATAAATAACAACAATAAAAAAAAGAAAAGTCAGGAAGGTCAGTAAGGAGGGTTTTGCGTGTTAGTTTAGGAAGCGACAACAATAGAGCCTCTGCGCACCCACCTTCCCCCAAACGGACAATGTAATGACCCCGCGCATCTAGTATGGCACCTTCCGGTGTGAGGCCACGGGTGGTGTTTATGACGTCCTTCTTCGTCGTTTACCGCGTTAAAGTAATTGGTGGGGTGGAGAGTGAGGGCTTTCAGCGTATGCTTTTCCGTGTCGGCCTGGGTGTAAGACCCGAAGTGGCCGGTGGTGTTGCCCCGTCGTCAATATTTATTAAGCGCATCGGCTCTTTTTGGAAGAGGAAAAGATGTAGAAAGAGGTAAGGGTTGTAAAGGAAAAAGACGGACTAAGAGCTTGTTCGTGTAATGAGAGTTTAAGTGCAGTGCTGTACGACGTACACTACGCTGTACGACGTCCGGGACCACTTATCTGTGCATGCCGGCTGTGATTGAAGTGGCAGATGAATCCTGGTTAGGGAGATGCATAAGCTCAAGGCTGTACCGAGGAGCGCTATCATTCAAAACATTATTATGCTCGCACTGGGCGGCAAGGGGCCGGGGACTGATTAGAGAATGGCGTTTGCGCTTTTTATTGATCGTAATGCGGAGAGGGTTCCCGGGTGTTCATTTATTCCACTTTTTATCGTGTTGAATTTGTATATAAAGTATCATTCACGTTGCTCCCTTTCTCTGGTTGTTCGAAAATTGATTTCCAAGAGTGTAACCTTGATACCCTCGAAACTGTGATCTTTTAATGCGACATGTTTAGAAAGTGGAAGGCCAGGCAGGGAACGTACATGTGACCGATGTTTGTTGAACCTAATTCTAAAAGGCATGTCTGTCTGGCCTACGTATTGCATGTTACATACCCCACATTCCAAAAGGTATAAGACGTTCTTTGAGTCACAGTCGAGTGCACCACTTATTTTGTGCTTAAAATTGCTTTCCACCACGGTTGCTGTCTGCATGTACCTATCTTTGAGTTTATTAAATGATCTCTGATACTTCTTGGCCGCCTGTATACCACACCCGGAGGGGAAGTGAAAATTTTGGATAGTCGCTTGCTCTGTTCCAATATGTTAAAGTGTTTTTTAAGATCTTATTAATGTTGGGTGGGTGTTTGTGAAAGTTAATACAAGATTTTTCTTGCGCTGCTGATCGGTATCTTTTTGTTGGTGTAGTAAAGTCTGGCGGTCCACATTTGCCGCTTTTTTGATCGCGTCATCAATGATAGCTGGTGGGTATTCTTGATGGAGGAGTACCTCGCGCATACGTGCGGTGTTTTTTTGGAAATCCTCTGAGCGAGAACAGATTCTTTTGAATCTGTGTGCTTGGGAATAGGGAATACTGGTCTTGCAGTGGCGCGGGTGGCAGCTTTTGAAGTGCAGGTACCGTTGCCTGTCCGTAGGTTTTCTGTATACACTAGTGAACAACGCGCCATCGTCTATTTGAATGTGTACATCCAGGAAGCTTATTTCAGTGTTAGAGAAGGAGTGCGTAAAAGAAATGCTGGGGTGTGCTTGGTTAAATGCATGTATGAATTTGAAGAGTTCGTTTTCTCAATCAGTCCAAATCATGAATATGTCGTCTAGGTACCGTTTATACAATGAAGGTCTGATATCACAGGCTGCGAAGAAAATTGCACTCTATGTGGTGCATGAGTATGTTAGCGTAGTTTGGGGCCATTCTTCTACCCATTGCCGTGCCGCTAGTTTGAAGCTAGTAGTGATTGTTAAATTCGAAGCTGTTCAGTTCGAGGACAAGTCGGGTTAAAATTTCAATTACTTTTTTGCTTGGATATGCGTCAGGGTTGTGGTTGCCATATGATTCTACAAGTGCCCTGATACCATCGTCATGTGGTATATTCGAGTAAAGTGAACTAACGTCCAACGTTCCCAGAAATGCGCCGTCTGGAAATTTTACATCCGATATTTCCCGAAGAAAATCGTTTGTGTCGCGCAAGAAAGACTCATGTGTGGGTGGTATGTTTTTGATTAAAGAGTCAATATAGCTAGATATGGGTTCAGTTAATGTTCCCGTTCCTGATATAATTGGTCGACCAGGGTTTCCCTCTTTGTGAATTTTGGGGAGCATTTAAAAGCGACCTGGTGCCGAATGTGCCGTAACAAGTGCTTCTTGAAGCTGTGGATTGATCTCGTCCTCACGTCTAAGCTCCTGCAGAGCTGTCAGAATTATTTCTTTATGTTCGGTTGTAGGGTCCGATTCGAGATGTTTATAGATTTTTTTGTCATTTAGTTGTCGCTTGCCTTCCTCAATGTAATCCGATGTATTAAGAATAACAATCGCGCCACCTTTGTCTGCTGGTTTAATGACGAGATCTTCACGGTTGCTCTACGCAAGAAGCGCTCCTCTTTCTTTCTTTGAAATATTATTCATACTTGGTTTGTACGCCTTGTACGCATGTATGACATCTTTCTGAAGCGCATCTATATAGAGATCCAAATGTCGATCCCTGGTGGCGTCTGGGGTCCATTGTCGGCCAATGTTACCGCGGAAAAGTGGATTATCTTTTTGGGGTTTATCAAAGTATTCCTGCAATCGTAAATTTCGTGCGAAGTCGTCTAAATCTTTTAGAAGCGTGAATTCATCGTACTTTCCATTGCTAGGGCAGAACGTAAGTCCACGTGATAGTACAGTCAATTCTTCTTTGCTAAGTTCTTTTTCTGAAAGGATGATGGCGTTTGCTTCTTTAGGGTGTGCCGGTAGGTCTTTCTCAATGTGAGGCGGTCTGGTATTTTTGTTGTAGGCTACAGTGGGTATTACTTGTTCTGGAACGTTATCTCGCGCAAATTTCTTTGTTTTACGCTTTTCTACTTCTCCCGTTTTCTTCTTCTCGAATACGTCGAGTTCTATGGCCTCCAATTCCGAAAGAGGAAAGTTAGTTTTTGCGTGCCGCTCCTCGTCCATAAGTGTCATTAGAGTCTTTTCACAGTGTTTAATGGTGACCTTAGTTAGCTCCATTGTGGCGTGATCGAGAATTTTGTTCCAAGCTGTCAATCAATCTGGCAGCATCCTCGGTCAGCATGAGGCCATCGCCCAGCTTCGTAAGAAATGAAGAGGACACTGCGTCGTTCTGGCGGACTAAGTGCACATTACGGTGCGCTTACGTGAACATCATATGTAACTTTCGTTAATGTATTCCTGCGGGGTCCAGCAATGCTTCAATATAGCTTGGTGAATCATACGAATACAAATGTAATGTTTATTAAACTGCTATAAAAACGGAGCCAACACTGGAACCACAGATGTTAATCTGTTATGACGCCTGTATTGTAGTACACATCGTAGGAATATCATGTAGTGTTTGTTGCTTTCTTGTAAAATTAGATAGCAAGCACCACAACCACAACTGACGTTGCACCGATACTACGCCTCCTTAGGCTGTCCTTTCAAACCAGTTTATTGACCAGGCGTGGCTCAGTGGTTGAATACCTGATTGCCACGCAGAAAACTTGGGTTCGATTCCTGCTGGGATCATAATTTTCATTATTTCCAATAGTCGGGTCAACGCTACCGATTTCGGTTTTGCTTATAGGGGCCATGACACGGTCGTCCACAAATTTGTGGTTTTCAGCGAAAACTAGAAGTAGAGGGTCCATTATGCCTATACAGATTTCAAAAGTGAACCGTAAAAGAATATTTCAGTGCAAAACAAGCCCTAGAAGTCGCCGGCTGTAAACCCCGCCATTTTGCCATGGCGTGTACGACGTCACGTGCAGCACGGAACGGAGCCGTCGTCTTCTACCAAAGCTTCAGCCGCTGCAAATCGTTCAATTTCAGTGCCAAGCTGAAGAATGCTAAAATACCTCGATATTACGTGCAGCTGACCACGGAGCAATATCGTTCGCCGCAATGCAGACGCTTGCACAGCTAGCTGCTCGTTACGTCACGGCTCGCGAGTGCACCAGTGTTGCCTGACTCTCGGGCCGCTCGCGTGTTTATAAGAATATTCGATTGTAAATTAAGGGCTCGACCAAATGCACTGAAATTTCGTCAGCTTATTTGTGAATGCCCAATGAATAATCCACGTACAGGGCTGGGCAGAGATACTCATAAAGGTATTCCGGAATACAGATACCGAAATATATGAACTCGAAGCCTAAAATACAGATACTGAGATACATTCGCCTTTAACGTAACGGGATATTTCGGAGATACTTTTGCAATAAGACGAAAAAAAGTATTCCGGAATACAGTTACAGTGATACAGATATTGGAATACTTTTTTTTATTTCAAGGGTGCTCATACTACGCAAATACATTTATTAGTGCAGCATAATGTTGTAAATAATGTTGCAGCGCATTGAAACGTTGAGTTCATGTATTTATTTAGTACAGTACCCTCAGTGCCATTAAGATATTGCAGGGGTGCATACAAAGTACATAATTAGTAATAATGACATAATTACGCATATCAATTGCAATAAAATACACTATTTTACAGCAACAGTAAGTAACAAGGATCGGACACCGAAATCGACATGCTTGGCGAACAATATTAGCTATGCTAGAAATAGCACACTTGAAGCAAATCACTCGAACCACTAATGAACACCAGTAAATTAAGAAAAAGCGCACATTTATTTTTCACATTAGATCTGCTTTGCTGAGAAAGTTGCGGTGTAGGATTCTCAAATAGGCTGTCTTCTAAAGAGCGTCGGTTCAGCCTCAGCGCAAGACTCACGAATGAAAAAAAGGAATGTCTACCGCTGAAGGCGAGCACAAATACGTGTTATAGTGAATAAATACCGCCTTCATAGCCTGATTGCCCCGCAGCGTCGCGATATCTCTCTCGGGTCATCTAGATATCGAAACACTTCCGCCCTCACATGGGTTGTTCTGACTGTTCAGAAGCCGAAGTCGGTGCCAATCTTCGGAATCCTCAGCCGTCTGACCGGTCGGCTTGAATGAAGCTGTCACTACCACCGACGCTACCAGAACATATTTCAGAAAGCCGCAACAGGCGAAGTCGGCTCCGGCTGTGGGGAAGCCTGGTACCACAAAAACCATTTCACGCATGCAATCAATTAGGAACGCACCCCGACTTGGAGAGGTGGCTGAAAGCGCGTCAAAGATAGCCATCTTCTAGTCAATTCCGCTGCAACTACGGGAACTGCTTTTGGAAGTACCACCTCTTTGAGAACTGAACGCACGCGAAGCACTGCAAAGCCTCTGTTCCATGGGGGTAACCGTGAGGGGAGTTGCGGAGTAATGGCTTGCCACCGGAAAAAAATTAGGCATGCTGAACTGACCTTGAGAGACAGCGACTTTTGTCGGCAGAGTTGGGGGCAGTGTTGTCGGCAGAGGCCGACAACATTGCCCCTGCGATTCTGCCGTCTGCGGCGTCTCGCGCTTTACGGCATGGTCCATACTGTGCTTAACGGGAAACTATCGCTGCCCTATTTGTCGGCGACCGGCGGCGCGCCTTTGCTTGTCTTGGCACAAAAAAAACGTAATTCCCCCATTGGAAACACGCCTCAACTCATTTCGGACAAAAAAATGTAACGAGATACCCGTGTCCTGAACAGTATCGCGATACAGGCGATACATCGTAAATGTATTTCACTACTGAGATACAAATACATTCTGGAAATGTATCTCGATACAGAAATACCGATACTCAAAAGTATCTCTGAGATACTATCGCGATACTCTTGTATCGCGATACTGCCCAGCCCTGTCCACGTAACACAGATTATGATCAAAAATTGGGTGTCATGGCCCCTTTAACGTTGCCGCATATAAGTTACAAATGTCTGTTCTCGCCGTCCCTGCATAGGTATAAACTGTCAATCACCTGTGGCGCATACCCATACACCGCGGCCCGTGGTAAACGGGTATGTGCCACACGTATCACGAGGAACGGGTTTGACGACGTACGCGACAGGATTTTCACGTTAGTCATGTCATGACCAGACAGTCACATTCATCAAATCCGCTTACCCTCCCGTGCCAATTTTGGTATACACCCAGTTAAGGAGGCGATCATGAGAGTACCCAGACGTAGGCGGCTAGATAGATAGATTGATAGATAGATACGTAGGTAGAAACGCTCAAAGTGCCAAAAGTTCGCTAAGAAATGCTTGGCATTTAACACCGGGCACACCTTGCGTCAGACGCCCCCGTGTGGCAGGACACGCAGGGGGGTCACTCCACGCGCCGCAGTTTAAAAAAAAGACTTGCAGCGTGTTGCTCAAGCACAAAGACGTAACAACTGTGCCACTTGTTAGTTCACGCTTATCCTGTGCATACATGTGCGTTCTTTTCGGGCGTCTTTCTTTGTGCTTTAGCGGCGCGGTGCAAGTATCGCGCTGCTTGTCATTCTTCGTGTGGCATTCCAATATCTTGCTATCGCGTTCATTGCTTCGCCCTTGCGGCAAAGCTGTGACATTTTATAAGTTGACTGTATGCAGGAAATGTTGGGCAACTCAGGATACGTCGTTCTAGCAGCTATAGCGAAGACGAGTGACCGACTGTTCCATACGCTCGAATTTAGTGTTGTAGACACAATGGTGTTCGCTTTCCTGGTGGTGCGCAATCACGGACACATGAAGACAACGGCACGCTTTACAAGGCTACACTAAAGGAGACAAAGCTGCCCGACATTGTGTAAAAGGAGCATTTCGTCAAAATCGCGAAAAAGGTGAGCCCCTTACTCAAGGATATACGGTACCACCAGGATTTCTTTCATAAGGTCAGCTTGGGGATGTATACAAAAATGTCAATGTCTCAAGTGTCGCAGCAGACTGTCAAAACTGACGCTATTTTTCGTCCCGGTGCCGAAAGAACAGTCCCAGAATATTACCACTTCCGAGGTGTGTAAAATAGACACACCAAGATGGGGCGATACAATACTTTTAATAACATAGAGGGGAAAGATGGAGCTTTGACACTGAGTATTCATTGTTAGGTAATGTTGCTAAATATTAAAGTACAATATTTTGCTAATGTAACGCATGGGAGCGCGAAAACGTAGAACAGTGAAAAAATGACCCAGAACAGCGATATGCGATATCTAGCAATAAAACGAAGCGCGAGGAGAACACAAGGTCGTAGGCGGCGAGATAGATAGATAGATAGATAGATAGATAGATAGATAGATAGATAGATAGATAGATAGATAGACAGACAGACAGACAGACAGACAGACAGACAGACAGACAGACAGACAGACAGACAGACAGACAGACAGACAGACAGACAGACAGACAGATAGATAGATAGATAGATAGATAGATAGATAGATAGATAGATAGATAGATAGATAGATAGATAGATAGATAGATAGATAGATAGATAGATAGATAGATAGATAGATACGCTCAAAGTCGGTGTAGTGCGCTAAGAAATACTTCCCACTAAAAACGAAATTCGGGTTGAATGACGCGCACACTAAACTTCGCACATTTCAGGAACGCATGATGCAAGCAGATTACTAACTTTTTGTCACACACCGATGCAGAGGAGCCTTGCCTTCTATTCATGCGGCTCCTTCCTGCAGAACATTGGTCAGAGGAGGATTCGGATGGTTGACAAGCCTGTCGTTTCGCTTTGGTCACAGCTGCATTCCTGCAGAAAAATAGTACAGAGATCATGTATGAAATAATGTTGAGAAATCACGTATCAGGACTGAACATTAGTAAAATAGAAGGCGTAGTAAAGAACAGAGCGATTATAACAAAACTGTTTTGACACATTTTGTATCGCGGCTCAGATCACTAAAAACTGAACCAAATGGGCACGAACAGAACTGAATTTTTCCTCATTAGGCTGTTAATTCGTAAACACAAGCGATACTCATTGTAATGCGGCATGCTCATTCATTGAAAGGAGTCTTCTCTTTCAATGAACTCATTCAATTAATTTGAACTAATTATCCTGATAGTTAAATAGCCCTTATAATATGTAAACTTACGCTACAATATCAGATGTATTCAATATAATTAATTTGAACGAGAACTATCGATTTCATACGTTTTATTTTTAGAAGACTTTTTTGGACTTCCGGAGAACCGGAAGCAATCGCTCGACCGGATGTGCTTTGAAGAGCAACAAGAATCTCACTCGTTGCTAGTCCAACTAATTAAAATTTTAAATATTTTTATTAATCATTGGTCTGTCTTTGCGAAGTCGCTAATAGGCCACGATTACCTAAACAAACGTTCGCATGCTGTACGGTTAGTGCAGTGTCCTGAGATGACTCAGATATTAGAGATATAACTAGCAGCTATATTGGGAGCCCTGAGATCTTGCGAACAATGATTGGGATGCGAAAAGCCAGTGGTATGGCTTAGTTCCGAAGTAGAAGTGTCTAGGCTTAACATATCCGCATAGCTTTCAGCCCATGCCTACAGTTCATTGCCATTCACGTAAACTACTGTACTCGTTACCAGTCACGATCTGCTAATCGGAGAAGCAGAGGGCTAATCGCGCTATATGGTGTCGGGCTCTCGATCTGGATATATTTGCTGAACCATTTCTAAGCTGAACCAGTAAAGACTATGATCTTTTTTCGGGTCAGGATGACGTCGGGTTCTGGCACGTTCTCGCAATATTGGTTCGGCTTTAGTTCCGGCTAAAACTCCGGCTTAAACACGGCTTTCAGATCGCGTATAGTTTGACACACTTCTGCAACTATCGGTGGAGGTTAGGTTATTACGTTATTACTGTCGCAAAAAAAGAGACCGCATATAATAACCTCGCAACTTCTCCAATGTGTATTATGTAGTATAATATTAAACTGCGGTTGTCCATGCTAATTTGAAGTTAGTAAAACACGAAGACTAAATGCGCGATAGAAAGCAGGAATTTGTACAAATAAAAATAGCCTGCATTGAACAAAAACATGGCTGATCCCTCTGTCATAGGAATCGGTATAACACGAAAGTGACACGTGTCTTCACAGAAGTAGTGCTTATTGTGTAGTGATATATGAGAGCTTGTACAATGTCGATTTGTGTTTGGCAGCTACAGCACCGTTTGACGTGGATGCACCCATGTTGACAGCATGTCTCTATCGCGACGACTAACGCCCATGATCATGATTAAACCGTTGTGGTAGCTGACGGTGTGAACATATATTTGGACACAGCGAATCGTGAATCCCGCGTAAGGATGATATCAACTCATAATCAACACTGGTACCCGGTATGCACTTCTTCAAAGCGTCGTCAATTAAGGAGAGAAACGGCACGGTGTGCGCTTTCTAGTAAAGGGTAGCCGACGCCTGTGCTCATGCATACATAACACACACTGCGCTTCAGCAACACGGGAGGTAGAGGTTCGTAGCCTGAGCCGCAAACGCGTGCGTCCCGCTGGCCTCTGTCTCGCAGGCGCTGCTCTCGCTCCACCAAGGCACGACATTCGCCCGTCGAACTCGCGTCCTTTCTGCAACGCATATTGCAGCAGTTTTGTTAGTCGGTGCTCTCGCAATTGAAGCAGTCGGCGGGGGAGAAATCCCGTTGGTGGACGTGGGAGCTGCACTACTCCGATGAGCCGACGCACGCTAACACGAAGCCAAAGGCAAAGAACGTAACTGCGTCAAGGGTGCCTCGGCCACGCCAGCGCGGCCAGTCTACCGCTCTGGTATCAAGACGCTTTAACCATGACCTCCGATACCGCGTGCAATCTCGGAGTAAGCGCTAGTAAGTGTCGAGCGTGAAGCATTACTTCTTTTCACATCTCATAGACGGCACCACCGCCACGCTCCGCCTAGAGTTACTGTATATGCTACCTTTAGGTAGCAGAGTTGCGCATCTGTCTTCCAACGCCGCTAGCAACCATGCATTGCGGAGAAGCTGCCGCTTGGGCCAATTTTTTAAATTCTCGACGCCACCGCTGCAGCGAACTGAATTAACACTTGTCATCGACAGCCAATGCTTATCGCCGGTCTTCGACACGCCAGACAGGTTAATCGGCGACACGGTAGGCATGTCGCCTGCAAAAACGAAGTGCGACTTCACCGCATAGCTGTGGTTGCTAGCCGTACCTATGCGCTACTCTGCTACCTAAAGGTAGCATATACAGTGACTCTAGCTCCGCCCGCCGCGAAAGAGAATGTGTGAAAGATATAAGGCGCGTTCGGGCCTTATAGCTTAGTCGGTAGTGCGTCGGGCGCTTGCCGTCGCGGCCGCAACGTCGTGGGTTCGATTCCCAGCGGGGTATCTTTTTCTTGGTTTTTTTCTTTCTCACCCGTTGGCGTCCATTTTATCAACGTCATATCCGTGACGGATGTACTTGGTGGACCCCGGCATAAAACACTTTCGTGTTAAAAAGCACTAAGAAACATCTTATAACATTTGAGAAAAGTGACGCACACAGACAACTTACACTTTGTCTGCTGTCGAGCTTGGAACAGGGCTGGAGGGCTGCTGAGACGTCCGTCTTTTAGCTTTTGCCATGGCTGGATGCCTGTAATAAAGAAGTAGATAAATCACCAATCATAGTTCAACCTCGGTAAGCCACGACCTAAAGTGGTATGCTGAACAAAACATTCGACGCCGAGATTGCCGGCCCAATTAAAAGCTTGTGTGCTGAAATTGCTTAACACATCTTGTTTTCAGACGTAAACTGGAGGAAAATAATGAATTTATTGCGCTTTTCAGAAAGTGACGCATCTCTCGGCCGCTCCGGGAACTAGAGGGCGTGACGTTTAACTTCCGCGGAAATTGGCGTGCCAACCATGCCAGCCATCGGCCACGTCTCTGAACCGGATCCGCTCCCAATACGGTTCCTAGAACCAGTAAGAACGAAACAGTGCTCCCTGGTGGGGCGGGGCATCTCAGTGCCTTGTGCAAAGTGGAACGCAAAGGAGAGTTGCTGAAAGCGAACCAGCAGGACAGGTAAGCGCGCGAGCTGCTTCGGTTGCGGGGACACTTGAGGCCACTGCCGTGAATGTGCAGCTCCGCTCGCGGTGGCGTGCAGCCGCCGCGCGCTCAGAATCCTCCAGAAGTACAGCCAAAGCTTTAAAAGTATGTGAAATAAACTGTGTTTACCGCGAAAGTCGCATCTTCGTAGCAGAATTTCGATGTTTATCTCGTTTTTACATAATTACGATTAGTGTCCATTTGAACTCAAAGAAGAGATTAATAGCAAATGTGTGTTTTGATACGTTTTTTATCTTGTCTGTGACAAACGAAAATGAGCCAGGTGAGCAAGGACTCGAGCACAATCTTCCCTGTTAAACTGTCCAACAATTCACTCCACGCCAGAAAAGTTACTGGCCCATGGAATTCTCTATCAGGTCTGGTACGCCAACTTCTGCATTGATGCTGGGAATATTACAGAAAAACGACTACAGCAGGCAACACCAAATATTTAGGCAGGCACAGAAGCAATCGACTGAAGGGGATACGCGCTTTCGCTAACACGTTGCGCTTTGCTGCACGTATTCACTAACCCCATATCAGGAAGGAGTAGTTTTTATGCACTTTTCCGAGACATTGTTGCGCGAAAAGACGCCGACGAGCGGCTGTAGACAAGTGCAATAAGAGGACAGTGTTCGGGCACTTGAACCTAAGGCAGCGGCACGAAACAGTCTCCAATTAATCGTCGTGTTCTCAAACTTATTTGTCTTTTGATGGCTGTCCATAGCAATATTGTGCTAGGCCTAGATACAAGAGTGTAGTTGCAAGCGCGTTTGAAGCGCGACCACCATATATTTCCTGCGTTCATGCCGGGAATTGGACATTCATCTCCGTAAGTAGAAGGGCAACACTTGAGCTGCTACAGGCAATAACAATGCTCATGCGTTCACATCCAGGCAACAATGAAATGTGGCGTCGTGAAATGACAAGTCGCCTGGATAAAACACAAAAAAACTTGACAAGGCTTGCACTAAGTCGCGCAAGGCTAGAAACAGCGAAAGTGGAAGACTATGAAGACAAATCTAGTTGCTCTACGTCGTTTCTAGGCCTAAGCTAGGTATTGCAGGTTGTTTCTAGGTTGCTTCTAGGTCGTTGCTAGGCGTTAGCTTAGTGATGGTAGGTTGTTTCTACGTTGATTCTCAGCGGCGATAGGTTCCAGATAAACCACGGACAGTCACAGACGCGGCATGGATGTCCAAACTGCAGAGACAGAACCTTGCTTTGAAAGCAAGCGTTCGCACCTCTCACAGATCTACGTGCACATCGTCGTTGGCGTAGGCCTTCTATCGCTCCGGGTACGCAGTCTCCTCGTGCCTTCTTCATTTATAGTGGACCAGTGATAAGTATTGGGATTTCCCCAATTTCAATAGCACATACCCGTTTATGCTAATGACAACTTTTTTATTTGCCCGACAACGAATGATTTCGTGAAGTGCTTCGCTGTTAAGACATCCGATTGTCGCCAGAAACGGCTGATCGCCTACAAGCACACAATCCAGACAGCCGCAATTATTAGAAAAAATCGCCAGGTCTGCGCGGAACACGCAGCACAGTCACAGCGAAAGCTGGAAGAGCGGCCTTTCCAGAGCCTGTAATCGACTCTCTTGGGACAACTAATGCAAGTACACATGCAAGGTACCCACACGCCATAAATAATCGTAACTTTCATGAAATAGGGAAGCACCAACTATGCCATTATTCGTCATTCTGTGGATGAGCGACGTACCCGCTACCCATTAGTAAGTCATTATGTGCACTTTGTTGTGCTGTGACTGATTACGATGAAGAATTATGCGTGAACTTTTTTGTAATGGATTGGAAGCAATGAACGACCCGGTAACTCGTTGCGCAATTCACATTGTGTGACGTCTGGTTATAATTTACTCTTCTACGACGCTATATCGCATATGCTAACACGATTGCTTGACCGACATGAGACCTGTATAGGGCATTTTTGCAAGACGTTTCAAGCACCAGTGTGGCCCTGTTGTAGAATACTTGACTGCCGTGCAGCGGGGCCCGGCTTCAAACCCCATCCGTTCCTAGAATTTGTTTCTATCTTCAGTTTTTCTTATTTTGCGCGAGAGCGGGTACGGGCGGCGGCAGCGGACAACTGCGGCGCCAAAATCGGCTCTTGTTGTCATCTCATAACAGCTTTCGCTGTAATATATACAAGGGCCTCAAACTCCGTCACTGTTACCAGAGCCGTGGCCGTGAGCACAGAGTGGCTGCTTACCAAAGGCTAGGTAGGTGGTGAGTGGAAGCAAAGAATAACAGGCACCACCGGTGGTATCCGTCGCCCAGGTTGACGCCTAGAAATTTTATTCTCGTTTCATTTTTTGTTTCTTTTTCCGCGTGATAGTGGTTACGGTTGTAATCTGTTACAGGTGGTGGTTGTGATCTGTTAACAGCTTTCGCTGTAAATTAAAGCAGCTTCCGCACCAAGCCGGAAGGAAAAGCGGATCTGGGCGGCCCTTCTTTCTCTTTATTTCTATTTTTTTATGTCCCACGTCGTAAGCGTAACCTTAGTTCCATAGGCGACCGCTACAGGCGCAGCTCGCGCGAAAGAGGAGTCTTCTTCCTCTTGCTCTTCGAGCTCTTTGATTATGACATTAGCGCAGGCAAAACCACACTTCCTCGATTTCCTCGACCTCACGTCCGGCGACAGCTGCAAGGCCTGCGACCCCTTGTGCTTCGACAACAACCGGACCAGAATCGCTACTATAAAAACAAGTGACGTCTTTGTATGAAAGTCGAGGAATTCTATAGAGCATTCCCGGTTTACCCGGTTATCTCCGAGCCAGCTCCTCAATTATCATTCACTTCGTGGATATGGCGTGATTTTTTCCATTTCTGTCTTTCCCTTTCCCTATGTCTTTATATATTTTCGTCTTTGTTTTCTTTATTTCGCTCTAGTTCTCTATTTCTTTCTACCTCGATCTTCCTCTAGCTTTCTGCTCGTTCTAGCCCATCCGAGTTGTTGCATCCCACGCCGGGCAAAATGGCGCACTCGTTCTGAGAGCCAAGCAGAAGATGGGGAAGAAGACGAAGAGGGCGTGCAGGCCGAGTTATTGCTCTCATGATGGTGATAGCTTTCTACACGACCTACGGAGTTCCTCCTCGCAAATAAATTTATTTCGTTTTTTCTCTGTAGGAGGGCTTCCCAGTTTTCTCTGGCGCATACCCGACGGAGTTTTTTGGTTCCCCGGACAAGGAACGATCTCTTAACGAGCTTCGCTGCTAAACGACGCATAGAAATACGCATGTGACCGACGCACCCTTCAAAGGCCACATGTCTGTACGCTCGCCAGCGCTTGGCTTTTAAGTGAAGCTTGCTATGGCTCAGCGATTCTTCTGTGAGCGCCGAATACGCGCAGCAGGAAAGCTAACCTGAAAAATGGCACTGTCTGTGCGCACAATGTACAATACGCTCAATATATGTATCATGGAATACCAGTTTACATTCGCAGTTGTACCCATGAGAACAATGGGAACTGCAACGCCACGCTACCCAGTCGAACTGTATAAGTCTGCATGCATTCTCGTCAGGCAATGAAATCTCGGCTGTCACCAAGTGTAGAGCGCGGGTGCAGCGCACGGCAGAAGACGCTGCCGTACGCGATCGTGCCCGCAGCTCGACTATGCGAGATCGCTACTCGTTCAAAGTCACGCTACCTACGATGCAACACCGTCCCTGCATTGGTCTCACGTTTGCAAGAAGGCTGTGTCACGTTACGATCGCAAGCCTTTGACCGCGTACTACAGCGATCACAAGGCAATACTGTAGAAGTGTATAGTCGTTCGCGAAAGAGTCTGCGCGTACTCAACGGCAACGTCATCTTAAATAGACGCTACGCAACGTAACAGAATGTCTTCCATCCAAGTTAAACGTTCACAAAATGCAAATACAAGAAATCAAATCACATATATGCTCCGCATTGGGTCGCTCAGCATTTCTTGGATTCGTTGTGTGACCTTTCAGCAGTTTTCGTTCAGCGACGTTTTTTCAAAAAAGGGAGTTTTTTCTGTTTTCGCGGACGACGACGCCACTGCAATTGTTATAACAAGCTTCGCTTCAAAACGGCTAGAATAGCGCGGCGGGCGTCTAAAGCATAAGAAACGCGAGGACGTGGGAGCAAAGCAAAGAATTCTCAGCCCGGAGAGCGAGAGTATAAGCGATTGGGAGGTGGCATTGCGCGTCCCGTCAGCTGACCGAGGGGCGACTTCCCAACGCAAAGCCATCCCCTTTCTACGTGCTGTGACGAAAGCTTCAGTCAGGGTTAAAAGAGTGGCTATGCAAGGCATCAACTAGCTTGCGTGAATGCACAAATTGTACATTCCAGCCAAGACGAACAGCCGAAACTCCGGCGATCAGCGCTTCAGCATGCCGGCAGCCCCTATGCCGGAGTGGACGCGTCCTTTTTTCTAGAAAGGTCCGTAGCGGTTTTAGGATTCGACGGACGTGGCCTAAGGTGTTTTTCTCGCCTGCCTACAAAAACGCTCACTAACAATATCCGAAAAAGAGTCGCCCTCACTTCACAGAAAATAATCACTGTTTCTAGAAGGAAATGACAGCACATTCGATTTGCACGAAGGTCAACGGGAAATAGCGAACCAGCTGCGTTGACCGAGAGATGCAGCCTTTGACGTTAACGGGAAACTGACGCGCATTCACCTCACCACGGTATTCGTAATATTTATCCAGGCTGCTAAAATAGCATGTAACGGAAAATGAAGACGTCGTACCTGCGTTTGTGAAAAAGGCTTGCGCGAGAGCCCAGCAGACTTGCCGCGAACGGAGGGGGCCACGGGAAGGGACGTCAGGCGACACTCCGAGACATATTCCGTGGCGAGACGCGCGACCCAGACAAGCCGTTGTGGCCGTTGCCTTTGAAGCTGATGCGCACGTCGCTCTCGGGCGGTTCCATTCTTAGATGGGGGTGACGGCGGAAATGCCGTCGCGTCGGTAGCGCTAGTCTTGCGTGGTTGTAATAATTTCTAACGTTGCCATGTTACCGGATTGCGTTTAACATGTCACCAGAGTGTTGATCACGGCGGCGAGCTTTCTTCGCGCGTTTCCTGCGCAGTATATGCCTGAGTTACATACGCGTGCGCCGGGTTCTCCTGTCTCCGGGGCAGCCTTACCGCACCACCCTTCCCATGTGTTTGTCAAATCCGAGAAAAATAAAATATTCGCAGTGGATACAAACGTGAAAATGAAGCGTTGATCTGCATGCTCACCTGGATTTGGTTCACGGCTTTTGCGGCGTTAAGGTGGAAATTAAACAGGATTTGGAATGTAACATCTGCACACAAGATTTTACATATAGACTGTGACAGCCTTAGAATAAAACGTAAACTGTACAACCGCCCATAGCGTTCCCTATAAATGCATAGAGGGAACTCTGGGAATGGGATCATTCAGCCACCATGAGAATGATGGGTAGTACACGAATTTGCCTAATCTTCATGCTTACGGCTTCGAACGCACTTGTTGCTTTCTTTGTTGCTCTGTTATGGCGTTCGTTTTGGATAAAACAATGGATCGTTGTGAACTTCGTGACCAGATTTGAATTGGTGAGTAGTGAAATAGAACAGCTGACTTTAGCTGAACATTCATTTTCGACAAAGCGAATGCAGGCGATGCGGAGCCAAACGGAGCCGAAATAATTAAGTTTAGAAAAATCCGTGTACTACCCATTATTCCAATGCTGGTTGAAGCGCCATGTGTTGCAGCTCCCATAGACACTAGCGTCAGAGTTCCCTCTTGTAAATATCGTAGGAAACTCTGTTCGACAGGGTCATCTTGTGGCAGGAATTTCACATCCGGGACGTGGTAGTCTTCTACCTTCTTGCCTCTTTGAATATCACGCCTGCGCAATAACTGGGATTTAGTTTGTGAGCACGTCAGACCATAGAATTTCCGATAATAACAGCTACAGAAAAATCTGGCGCCACCGTCTATGCGAATTTCCTAAGGGGCGCTGTGCCGCGATGGGAATGAGTGAGTATGGGTCTCCGAGGCTTGTGTCGGCTGGCATTCAGGGAGGTTTCGGCTAAAAAGCGGATACGACTCCGCAAATAAAGCTTGTCTAAAACAATACTTTTATAAACGGATCTCATTCGCGTGTATTATATCCTAGACTAAATGTCCACTCACGTGTACGGCATAATCAATCGGTGAAAGAAGAAAACTGACGACAAGTAGCCGAGAGTGAACTCAGGCATTGTCGTCTGCCTTCCATGTTTAGGGGCTGTTTGTTTCTTTACGCTTCGTAAAATTTTACATCGACAGACAAATTTTCAAAGTTAAATAAGCTTGTTTCTATGCAATGATAACAAATAAATACCTTACTAGGTGCTGCTTCGGTGCGAAATTAATCATCTTGACGCAGGGGACGCGTTAACACGATCACTGCGGCGTGGGCCACCGGTGGGTCATTGCCTGTGCTCCTCCTATGCGGCCGCTGGGTTACGAGCACCTATCTGCTTGCCGATGCGATAACTTCACACTTGAATGCCGATGTACGATTCTTGCTGCAAGAGGTTATAAATAACAAGGACAATACTTTTCTGGCGTTAGATGCCAAGACCTACCGGTGACCCACGACGCACTGAATGAAAACGTTTTCATGCTGCGTGTGGTGGGACCCGCCGGTGACCCACGCTGAAGAACTCCCTGTCACGTGCTACCGTCAATGGTTTGCGAATACAACCAATACTTATATTTTTATTGTATTCGACGTGGAACGGTGATGTTTTTAAAAGCGGAGTGGCGGCCTATTTTCGACTGTGTTGCTCGCCAACATTTTAACACGAAAGTGTTTTATGCCGGGGTCCACCACGGCTCCACTGACGCATTTCCGTCGCGGATATGACGTTGTAAAATATAAAGACTAACATATGGCAAAGAAAAAACTATAAGAAAAAGTTCCGTCACCGGGAGTCGAACTTACGACTTCTCGATCGCCAGCGCGAAACGACTCCGCCACAGACGGCATGTTCTCTGCTGTGCTAACGGCGAGCTATTTATGTACACCATTCGCCGGTGGTGGTACTCAGAGATCGGCGGTAGAGCGTGTTTTCGTTATCACTATGGAGATGGCGCGAAGGGCTCCAAGGGGGGCGATCGGAGATCAGTTCGTTCCGCTTGTTCATTCTCCTGGGGAAGAACAAGCGCGCTGATTGGCTGAAGCGGGAGATGCCACTCAAGGCCGGGGGTGTCGCCATTTCTCTTTTTTGCTTGAGCTTTTCTTTTTGGTGACGTCATATCGCGTCATAGCGAGTGGGGTGATCGGAGATCTCTGTTCTGCGCCGTTCGTTCTGCCCCCATTCTAGGGCGCACGCGATTGGCCGAAGCCGGAAAAAAACACGTCTCTCAGGGTCGTAGCCATTTTAAAGACGATAGTCTTTCTTGGGATACTTAACCGGAGAAATTTTCGTCTGTCTGTCTTTCTGTTTGTCGGCACGTCACTCGATTCAGCCACTCGGCCAAAGTTGAACCACTTGCCCAAGGGCCAGCCATTTCGAACTGGTACGGCTGTTCATACTTGTGAACGTTGTCGATCAAAAAGTAAATATCACGCCTATCTGAGGCGCAACATCACTAGGTAAGTATAAGGTGGTGTGTTCCTTTAATAAAACATGCATACATACGTAATTCCAAAGACCCTACTTTCTTAAGCTGCGCTGAAACTTGCCTTCCTCCGTGCCCTCTGCACGAGCTCATTGTTATGTTTCAGTTTCGGCTCTGTATTGCACTGTACGAATGCCATGGGGCGCCGCTCTGGCATTCCTGTTTCACTCAGGCGACGTTTAAATTAAAGAGTGTGTGGAGAGTACTCGTTGAGTGCGGACGTTTCTTCTGCTTCAGCGCATCGCGCCAAACCGCGTGTTGGGGCTGGTTGGCGTCCCCACCGGTCGCGTTGGTCACCGCCGGTCTTCGCCTGATGCTGCGCCGGGACTACCAGCCCGGAACACAGCACTCATGTTTCCCGACGTATTGCCAGATGGCGTCCATATCTCACGCAGCGCGTCTTCTATCGTCTTTAGATGACATTTGCAGCGAAGCACGCAGATACGCGGCCAATTTTTTCTTTTTGCGTCATCTTTTATTTTTTGGTGACGTCATTACGCGTCATAACGAGCATGCCGTCTGCTACAAACGAACGGAGCGCGAGGCCGTTCGCACGCGTTCTCTCGAGCGAACAAACGGCTTCGCACGGCATGATGCGGCGGTTGCGGCTGCCGCAACAGCTGATTTTGAGAAAATGGCGCTTGCGACGTTTGCTTCTCCTACGGTTGGAGGTGCGAGATGCGTTTGAAGACATGAGCGAGTGCGGCGCCGGTTTCGGTTCTCGAAACAAACAGTGCGAACGAAATGAACGGGCCTGCCACTGGGCTGTGGTCTTACGCGCACGGACTTCTTAATTCAAAAGCGCTACCAGTTACTGCCACGTGTCGTCCCGGTCCTCACTCGTGGACGACGGCCTCAGCGGGCCTGACGGCATAGCCATCTGTGGGTGCTCCTATATAAAAGCCAGCAGAAGCTCCTTTTGACGATCCGACACCCGGGAGCCAAGCCAGACATTCCGGTGGGACGACATTTTGAAAAACTGCGCCAACCGCTACTTTTCTGTTTTATTTTTTCGCGTGCGCGACTTCACATAGCGAGCACGCTAGAAAAACTAACACCAATAAATATCAGCGCTCAAACCTATTGCTGTTTCAGAAACTATTTGTGCTTGAGAAGAAAAACAATATCTTTTCGTATAACAACTGTATTTATTAGAAGGCGAGAAACACTTAGTTTTGAAATATACGGTCCCTTTGCCGAGGACAAACGATGCGCGTCTACTTCCGGAAAGCTCGCCGCTCACCGCTTGACGATTGGCTGTCCTCTTCCTCTCGGCGGAGGAGAGCTGCGGACCGCCCACATTTGTGACGTAACACCGCCAGAACGAACGCGGAACGAACAGAGATCTCGGAAACCCCCAAAGAGCGCGCTTTAAAAGTCGTCCCCCACGCGGATTAGCGCGCGCCTCGACAGGGCGTGGTCGCTTGTGCGGGCGCTTATCTCGTGATCTCGGTGGGTTGTACGTCTTGCGCTCTGCCTACAAGTTTCCGTTGAGAGTACGAAGGCCACCTCGCTCACTGCAGCGGCCACTTTTGCGAAAGGAGCACGCTGCTAACACAGAAATAAGTTACAACTGTAACAGTTCGCGCTCATCCTGTGTATGTTCGTTCCGCGCGTCCTTTCTGCTTGAGCAGCGCATTGCAAGTTGCGAGCGGCTTGCCGTTCTTCGCGTAACATTACAATATGATGCTGTAGCATTCATTCCTTCGCGCTTGGGGCGAAAGAATGCACAACAAACGCTCAACTACGTCTGTGAAGACACGTTTCACTTTCGTGTTATACCAATTCGTATGACAGAGGGATCAGCCATGTTTTTTTAAATACACTATAGCCGAATAAGTATACATGCGTTCTTCCTGCTGCTCCCAAATATTTTAGCGCGACTCATGGACCATCATGCCTTTTGCGCACTCAAAAGAAAGCAGAACATAAGGAAACAAACGTGCGTTCGTGTTTTCTGGTGTCAGACACTTTATAATTCAGCTTAGCATTTCGCGAAAAACGCAGAAAATACCTTTGTGTCTTTCAAATAAGCGCGCCAAAGACTAGCCGCGAAGGTGGCGGCGACATCTCTTTGCAGAGAATCAAACAGGCACAGGTGCCCCACCGGTGGGTCAGGGCGCACCTGGAAGACATGCCGTGTACCGACGGGTGGGCCACTCCGAACTTAAATGAGACCTCAAGAAAGCCTGCCGCAGCGAGCGTGGTAAGATGGAATACCAACATGCCCAAGCTCGCGTTCTTTCAACTAAACAACTCTATGAGTTAGAGCCAACGATTCTTATCCGGTGCTATGGTACCAACTGATCTTTTGCAGGGTCTCTTTTGAGTACCTACTTATCTATTCTCCTTCACAGGTGGCGCAATTCTGCTTACGCGGACAAGATGCACACCTGAGTATACGCGAAAATAAACACTGGCGATGTTGGCGCGGAAACACCACACATGTGATAGAGTGCGTCGATCGATGAGGAGCAGTTAGCGCTCGTTGCCTGCGTTTTCTTCCAAATATAAAGTTGGCATAAGCTGCAGTAGCCTGAAATCATCAGTTCCAATTACAGAAGGGAACCTGACAGACCGAAATGTGTAAATAAGCCAAGTGTATCCACATTAGCCCTCAGTTCAATTCCCATGGTGATGACACTTTGTAATGGAAGAATCGTTATCTTTTGATGCGTTTCATATAGGTCTTAAGAAACTGCAAAGTGAATCTACGGCTCCAAGATGAAGTTCCACATTTAACAACAAAGCTGCTGTTGTAAGAGATTGCTAGTTATCGAAGTAATAACTTAAAAGTACATCATAGTAAAGTTTTTATCGCATTGGACAATCCATGCTTTCTTCAACAATTTTTTACATAATTGATTCGTTGAATCTTATACAATACTTGTGTGCCATGGAACGCCTTCCCAGTATACTTTATGGTAACCGTTCGGGGAGTGACTTGGCTCCTTTGGCTGTATGGCTCAGGCACCAGCCAATTCAATCAACATTGTGAATGTTTATAGCCGTGAAAGCTACATGTAGCTTTCCCATAGTACGCTAGAAATAACTCGGAATAGTTTTTTAAGCGCACATTTCCAAAGAATGCTAGCGATGCATCTGTCGCTATTGCATATGATACAGCATTCATCATTCAGAACATTTAAGCTTTCGTTCTCAAAAGCAGGCCATGAACTGCTATATGAAAAATGGTAGCTTACGATTACTCTTTAGTGGAATACATCTTACTCTATACCATAGTAATAGCGCAAGCGTGAGATGCCTCAACCAACGCGAAAACTTACCGTGGGCGGCGTGAGCGCGAGGTTTCAGGAAATCATCACTCTTTGATGCGCCACATAATGTCGCAGATCACCGAAATTTTGAAGCCTTCATGATTAATCACATGAGATTATTATTTGGTAAAAGGTAGGCGTATCACGGATGCAGTGCAAACCTGCTGAGGTGCAGAAAATTTCAGAAAGAGGGGGAAGGAATAGACATCGACTGAAAATTAAAAAAAGAACGGGTGGTCCCTCCGTATTAGGAATCGGTATAATACGAAAGTGAAACGCGTCTTCTCAGAAGCAGTTGAATGCTTATTATACACTGATGTACGAGAGGCTTGGACAAAGTCTATTGCTGTTTGGAAGCTATAGCACCGCTTGATGAGAACGCAACCTACGTTAACACCTGGTGGCAAATCTCCATCCCGACGACTAACGTCCATGAACACGATTAAAACTTTGTGGTGATGTAGTAGTTTACACACACCTGGACATAATATATGACGAATCTAGTGCAAATATGACGTCAACATGCACATAAGCAATCACTAACGCGACTCTTATAAAGCATCGTCATTTGATGAGTGGAACGACAAGGCGGGGGCACCCTAGTATTCGGTGCCAGTGCACACGGAGCTGCAGGTGTCGGAGAAACACCGTTAGCCCTTTTGGAAGTGGTCCTACGCTGGCTAGGAGGCGTCACACACAGACGCGAAAGGCCAATCGCGTGAATACGTCATGACCGAATTGAATTCAGCGTGGACGCCGCATTTCACCGACCATAGTTTTCTACATTACTGCAGCGAGAGCCTCCGCCTCGCTGAAACTACGGAAACGTTCCCAGTCGGTGTTCATTAGCGTCAGGATGAAATCCGGTAACGCGCCGTTGCTAGTGTCGCCCAGGCAAATCCGTTCGCACGAGGAGAGCGTAATCAGAGTGGTGTGACAGACAGAAGAGCGTCGGTTATTGCACGCAGAGCTTCTTCAGTGAGTCTCGCTATCCCGTGGAATGTTAAAGAGATGATACAAAGATCACACCATGACCGAGCTAGAAACGCGAAGGGAAACGCTACGCGCGTCGAGGCTCACACGGTGGTAGAATAGGAGTCTCTCTCCTGTTGTCTCGCAGTGATTTTTTGCGTTTTAAGCATGGCCGCGCTGTGAGAACCAAACCTGTGTCGCAGAGCGATACTTTGATATGTATAGATCCTATCAGCGAGGCTTGGGCTAGAGCCGCAACGTACGCATGATCTCGCGCGTTGCGTACGCGCGTGGCTGCGGACACCCAACTAAATCTGTCTAAATTGAACCGTTGCGCGTGTACGCCTACGACAGCTACTTGTGATGTGTGCATCATTGCACCGTAGCGTGCACTTCCTAGTGATAAATTCGACGTATCTGCTCTAAGGTTGTGCTGACGTTACATAAGACCACGAGGTGCCTTTTACAAGCCAGTGTACACGGCGTGCCTGGTGAGCCCCCGATATCGCGCAAAACTACTCAGTTTACACAAGGACGCTGATAAACCTCGCAATGCTTGGCTCGAAAAAAAAAATTGGACCATCTACCCGAAGGGAACCCTGATGGGATGCGAAGCAGCAGCGTTGCGCACGGGTGGCGTCACGGGTTGAACGGCGCTAACGCGGGTGCTGCGGTGAGCGCTGGAAGAATCGTTTGAAGCGAAACTCGGTGTGGCGTTTAGTGGTGTAAAAGTTTGTTTGAAACTCAGACACGGGAAGCGAGCGGGCGTCGGAGCCGGCAGCTGCGGGCGCTCCGGCGGGTGAGGGAGAGAATGACGTACGCGCGCACCTGCGAGGGAAGCGTGCGAGCGGAGCGTGACGTCAACGCCCAGCTGCGGCGTGAGCCTGCTTGGCACCGCTCCAACACCTGCGCCGAGGGAAGCGCATTGCCTCGCGTTTGTGCAGACGGAGGGACAGCGTTACACAGGCTAGTCAAAGAGCTGCTTCGGATCTAAAAAAATCACACACAGGCTACTCCCTGACTGCTGATTTTTCGGTAAAGAATGGTTGTATATTCTGATCCTTGAGGGAAGTTTCTGCACGTCATCCACCAAAGGCTCAGCGTTTTTGCCTGTGGCCTTTAGAACTGTTCTGTCGGCAATCTGAAGGGCTAACCTGAGCTCTCGCGTGCATCGGTGGACCTCGACGAGCTCGTCCAAGGTGTTGTGTATCCCTGGCTGTTTTGTAGGCTTCGCTAATTTATCCGTCAATTACTTGTGTTTCCCTGTGTAATAATTCGACGTATGGGAAGGCATATGCAATTCCGCTGATTTTTGCGAGAGTCGTTTTTCTTACCCGTTGTCTCTTCTTGGCTGTTTTTATTGCGATAGAAATTATATGGACACTCTCAAGTGGTTTTTGTCGTCGCCGTCCGTAGACGCCGCCAGGCGTCTACGGACGGCGACGACAGATATATATATAGATATATACAGATATATTCGCGCGGAATCGAACGGGCGACCTCTTGTTCCGCAGCGCGCGGCGTCAGACGGCTAGGCCACGAAAGTAGGTCTTTGAGCAAGTTAGCGGCAAGCTATTTATATACACCATTTACTTCAGCTTGCTTTCTTGGTCACCAGCGAGGGGCGCGCTTTAAAGGTCGTCGCTCCGTTCGTTGCGAAGCGCGCGCACGCTTCCTGTTAAGCGAGGCGCGCGAAGGTGCACTTTGCCCTACAGGGCGTGGTCGCTTGCGGGCGCGCTTATCTCGTAAGGGTGGTTTGCGTGTCTTGTGCTTCCAGCGCGACGTCCGCGCCAAACTTACGGAGCGTACGACGCTCACTTCTGTCGATCCAGCGGCCGCGTTTGCGAAAGGAGCGCAGTGATCAAACAGAAAGTAATAACAGTTAAAACTGTTAGTTCGCGCTGGTCCTGCTGTACCTCTGCGTTCGTTTCGTGCGTCCTTCTTCATGTTTGAGCAGCGCGCTTTAAAGGGCCCCTCACCACGCCACATATCAAATTTTAGTTAGACGCTGGAAGTTGTGTGCCGAATGAAGAGCAGTATGCCGCAAGAATTTTTCAAATCGGTTCATTACGAGCTGAGAAAAACAATAATTTGTAGCGGCGCGAAACCATGATGCGAGGAGGCGAGTTTCAAACCCTTGCCACTCGCCCCGTGTAACCTTAGCAAGCCAAATACCTTCCCTGCCCTCTTCACTTGACACATACGCATGAACACGTCATGCGCGTGCATGGTCACGTGCGCATGACGTGCCCGAACCAGCCCGAGCACGCGAGCGGCGTTGCACGGCCGCTACCTTTTTTTTATGTAGCGTCCGTGGGCGTTTGTCCGCGTTCTCTGTGGTGTACTGCCTGTTTCTGCGGGACGGGCATGAAAGTTGAGACATTTGTACGGGCACGAGAGTGTCGGTATCATGAGCCAGTGCCGCATTAACGTTTACTTGGACGCGGTAGAATAAAGCAGCATAATGAGTGCTCGAACGCGCCAGAACATTACTTTCGTTTCCAGGGCTGGCGTCTGCTCGATGCGCTAACCGCGGGGACACGAACGCATAGGAAAGGGAGGCACATTAGCCCCGCATGTCGCTGCAATTCACGAAAAAATGAAAATGACGCACACATTCCCTTTGTGTGTCTCATTATTTCTTTTAACTTTTATTATTCTATTTCAATCAACAAATTACACAAACTACACATGTCGTGTCAAATAATTATCGCAGTGTCACGTGCTACTGTTGGCGACGTCAGAGCACAGTCGTCTACGTAGAGGAGCGATGTCACAGCACTACAATCTACGTAGGGCCATTTTCTCATGTACGTCATCCCCTCATTCTCTAAAGCGCGCGCCCGCGAGAGGAAGGGCAAGCAGCGTTCAGCTTGAAATATGGCCCATTTCCGCGGCGCGTAGCGTTGCAAATTTTGGCAGACGTGATCGTGAACGCCCAGTGTATGCATTGCGCTCATTAGCTCAAAATTGTCAAACCTGGTGAGGGGCCCTTTAAGTGTCGAGCTGCGACAATTGATAGTTTGCGCTCGTCCTGTGTGTGTTCTTTTTGTGCGTTCTTTGCGCTATATTGACGTGCCGGAAATTTCGAGCTGCCGTCCGTTCTTCGTGTTGCATTCCAATTTGTTGCTATCGCATTCATTGCCTCACCGTTGCGGCGAAACTGTGACTTTTTCTGAGGAGCCGGATATCTTGTGTTGTGACTTGCCTTCATTTTTTATGACCTCACGACTGTGGTATTGTCGCTCACACATACCAATGATGCGTATACCACTCACTCTTTTGACGGATTCTCCTCCTGGCAGAATTTTCCCATTCGGGACGAGGCAGCCTGCTGCTTTTTTGCCACTGTGAATATCACGCTTGACCAATAACTCGGATTTAGGTTGTGCACAACGTTAGATCCACGGTTTCTCATGGGTTATTATTTGCAGGTCTTCTAAGTATCCCGTTATTCATTGTCCTTCACAACCTGATGACAATGAAATAAACAGGGCTTGTGTGAAAACAAGCAGCTATGTGAGAAGGTGCGTCGAGCAGCGAGTAGCACGCAGCATTCACCGCCTGCGTTTTCCCGCAAACATAAAGCAGGTTTAGGTTGCACAGGTCGGGAACCGTACACTCAGCTTACAGAATTCCCACATTACAGACCGAAACGTGTAAATAACCCTAGCCTATCCACATTAGCCCAGTGTTTGATTCCCGTGAAGCTTGGGAGAGAAAGAACAGTTGGAAGGCAATAATCATTATCTTCTGGTGCTAATAAGGGCCCCTTGAGGAAAGGTAAATGTAGGTAAAGGTCTTAAAGGGTCCCTGTCCAGGCCACATAGCAATTTTAGACGCTGGACGATCTTGTGTGCCGAATGAAGAGCATTATGCCACAAGAATTTTTCAAATCGGTTCATCACGAGCTAAGAAAAACAATCATTTGTAGCAGCGCGAAACCATGATGCGAGGAGGCCCGCTGCAAACCCTTGCCACTTGCTCCGTGTAGCCTTCGCAATCCAAGTCCCTTCCCTGCACTCTTCGGCAGCGGAGCCGGACGATCATACGACGTGCGCATGACGTGCACGAGCCAGCCCGAGCACGCGAGCGGCGTTGCACGGCCGCTACCTTTTAGATGCGAAGCAACTTTTGCTATGGGCTGTGTCCGTCCTTCCATTGGCGGCCGTCCGCTTGGGAACCACGTTTTCTGGCACGTGCTAGCACGTTCGGGCCTGTGTAAGGGGCTGGGTAAGACGCTGTTGCCTCTTTCCCTTAGAACCGCGTGTGCTGGCACGCGCTAGCGCGTTCGGGTCTGTGTAAGGGGCTGGGTAAGACGCTGTGGCCTCTCCCCCTTACACTCTCTCAGCAAATCATGTGATGGCGTCGGGGAACGAGATTCTGCAGACGCGCGATGAACCAACGCGTTGTATGCTAGTCATAACGCGCTGGCACGCGCTAGCACCTTCGGGCCTGTGTAAGGAGCTGGGTAAAACGCTGTGGCGTCTCCCCCTTAACCTCTCTCAGCCATCACGTGATGGCGACGGAGAACGATATTCTGCAGACATGCGATGAGCCCACGTGCTCCCGCGTGGCGTGGCGATGAACGCGCGTGGAGTGTTCCAACAAGAGTTCGGGAGGAAAAATTGGCCGCGTATCTGCGTGCTTCGCTGCAAATGTCGTCTAAAGACGATAGAAGAGGCGCTGCGTGAGATATGGACGCCATCTGGCAATACGTCGGGAAACACGAGTGCTGTGTTGCGGGCTGGTAGTCCCGTCGCAGCGGCAGGCGAAGACCGGCGGTGACCAACGCGACCGGTGGGACGCCGGCCAGGCCGAACACGCTGTTTGGCGCGATGCGCCCAAGGAGAAGAAACGTCCGCACTCAACGAGTACTCTCCACAAACTCACTTACTTACACGTCGCCTGGGTAAAACAGGAATGCCAGAGCGGCGCCCCCTGTCATTCGTACAATGCAATACTGAACCGAAACCGAAACATAACATGAGCTTGTGCAGAGGGTACGGAGGAAGACAAGTTTCAGCGCAGTCGCATTTTCAGCGCACCTTAAGAAACTAGGGTTGTAACATTGTAGGGCGAGTAGGGCCAGAAGGACCGTCACGACGAAAACCTGCCTCCTCAGTCGTATTCGCCTGGAACGTTGTTGTGGCTTCGCGTTCCCTCCTCCGCTCCTGGCCTTTCCACGAAGCTACGGCCTAAGTACGAAGGCCCCTACCGCTTCCTACGTCAAGCATCCCCAGTTAACTATATGATTGAGCCTGTTCAATCAGCTACGGACCGCCGTCGTCGCGGCCGCGAGACTGTTCACGTCCACCGACTGAAGCCGCATTATGACCCACCAGTTGTACCTGTTCCTTAGGTCGCCAGGATGGCTCCTTTTCCGCGGGGGAGTGATTTGTAACATCGTAGGGCGCAGACAAGAACGCCTGCGAAAGAAGAAGACGAAGACGGTTGTTGTTGGCGCTCGCGCTTGCTCGGCTTGGACCGCTGATCGCTTCAGCTGTGGCAATCTTTTAATAAACGCGTTACTGTCTCAACGTTAAACGCATACCATCAAGGTCTTTAAAATTGCGTATCTATGTATTTTCTGTTAAAGGAACACACCGCCTAATACTTACCTAGTGATGTTGCGCCTCAGATATGCGTAATGTTTGCTTTTTGATCAACAATGTAGACAAGTATGAACCTAGTCAGCCGTTCACGATGGCTGGCCCTTGGGCAAGTGGTTCAACTTTGGCCGAGTGGCTGAATCGAGGGACGTGCCGATAAACAGAAAGACAGACAGAAGGACAGACAGAAAGACAGACAGAAAGACAGACCAAAATTTCTGCGTTTAAGTTCCCCAAGAAAGACTATCGTCTTTAATAATAGCAACATCAACTACAGTGAATTCATGGTGTGCTCCACTTGCAAGGACGCGCTAACATCGGGCAACATGCCCATGATGAACGGTACTTTAGGTCGACCCATGCGCTGCTTCGCATCCCCACATGGTTCCCTTAAGTTCTCTCCTTTAATTTTCCCTTTATTCCCTTTACATTTTTTATGCGAAAGCATTGTGAGATGTTTGTGTGTTCCCAGGTGCTCAACCTACAAGGGATGGGGCACAAAGACAGGACGTTGATACACATGGACATAAATACATAAATGGTCTAAACTAGATACATAAACTCAAAACCTCTGCTGGTACAACCGTCTCTAGCGTTCTAGTACATGCACTGCACCGTTCTCGCGGCCCTGACACAGCGCATCTAGTCCGCGCACCACTCGACGTCAACCACTCGCACGTCGCTGTCGTCGGGATGGTCCGACGTGTGGCCGTGTCTCATGGGGTGTGACGCCGAGGGGTTGATGAACCACCACGACATTTGTTGGACGGCCGCTTCGCTGCGTGGTGGATGGCCAGACCCGTGCTCGGCCACGTCAGAGAACACCGGTAGTCCGGCCCAGCGCTGCTCGATCAAGTAGGAATACCGGACTATAAGTCCCGGTCATTTTCTCCTTAGATAACAGCGCCTGTCCGACTACAACAGTGTTACAGTCTGTGTCTCGCAGTACTGTAACTTCGTGTTTATCCAAGAACCCCTTCGCAGCTGGCTTGTCTCCAGTTCCACCAGCCGTAACTCCTCGACTCACCGTGGCATTCGTGATCGGAATTGCCTCCCTGTCTTCTAAGACGACGTAACCCCCGTGATCCGTTGTGCCTTCTGCTTTATCTGCTGAGACCACGCACGATGCCTCTCTCGTGCCCTCTTCTCCGGTGGCAAACTTCTCCCTGTTAAGGCGCAACTTGTCGCCCGTTCGTCCCTGCTCTCTGTAATTCCCTTTCGTGCGCGACCAACATTCGGCTGCGCTATGCCCCTTCTTGTCCCACAGGAAACAGCGACTGTCTCCCCGAGGTGTCTTCTTCGTTTGCCCTGCTCTCGAACCGGTGCCTTGGGCCGCTTCCTTCTCAGACCGCTCTCTACCAAAGTTCAACAAAGATGAGCCTCGACGAAATTGTCGGTTGCCTAGGGGAGTTCCTGTATTGTTCGGCAATTTCTTTCCTTCAGGAAAACCCTTAATGCGGGGGAACAGCCCTTGAAAAATTGCTCCGCAATCAATAGTTCTCTGAGGCCATTAAAGCTCTTCTCAACCTTAACAAGCTCTAACCAATGATCGAAGTACCCCGAGAGCCTCGACGCGTACTCCTTGGCGGTTTCTCTATCTTCGGGCCTTGCATTACGGAATTTCTCCCGGTACCCGTCCGCCGTGTACAAGAACCGTTGGAGCAGTGCCCGTTTCAGCGTGTCGTATTCCAAGGCAGCGGTCGGGTCCATGCGCCCGATTACAGTCAAAGCTTCCCCTGTCTTACAAAGGCTTAATGATAGCGCCCATTTTTGCGCGGCCATTCCTGACAGGTGGTGAAACGTTCGAAGCGTTGTAGGTACGCGTCTAGGTCGTCCCTTTGGTTGTTGAACGGAGGTATGAGCTTGTGGGGGCTGCACACGTTCGACGCAACGGACGCGTTCGTGCTCGCAGAATTCGCGTTCTGTGCGGCGTGCGGACTAGCGCCACTTTCTTGAAGCCGAAGCTTCAGTTCGAGAACCTCCTGTTCTAGCAGCTTTTGTTTCTGCTCCGCTTTCTCGCGAGCTGCCGCGCGTTCCTGTTCCATCAACTGCTGCTTCAATGCCATTTCCTCCTTGAGAGCATTTCGCTCTTCAATCTTATACGCTCTTGCTCCATCCATGCCCTCAAGTCCGCATCTTTTAGCCCTAGCTCTTTGCCAATTCTGACGACGTTGTCATTGTCCATGTCTCAGCCTTGTGTTTGAGCATTGGCTACAGATGTTAATAGCCAATCCTGAGAGGCTCGCCAATTGTGAGATGTTTCTGTGGGCCCAGGCGCTCAACCGACAAGGGATGGGGTACAGACAAAGAGAAGACGTTTATACACATGGGCATAAAACATAAATGGTCTAAACTAGATACATAAACTCAAAACCTCTGCCGGTACAACCGTCTCTAGCGTTCTAGTACATGCACTGCATGGTTCTCGCGGCCCTGGCACAGCACATCTAGTCCGCGCACCACTCGACGTGATCCACTCACACGTCGCTGTCGTCGAGATGGTCCGACGTGTCGCCATGTCTCATGGGTGTGACGCCGCGGGGTTGATGAACCACCGCGGCAGTCGTTGGGACGGCTGCCGAACAGTGCGCTATTTACCAGAAGCTCTCGTCTTCTTGGAGACGCCATATTTTAGCGGTGAAGTTAGAGCCAAGTGTATTCAATACCCTTGCACGATGTACAAAGAGCTGTCACACTGGACACATCGACAAGGCGCCAGAACGGAGCCACTCCTGTAGGTACGGAAGACGACGTAAAACCAGCGGACGCGCCTCATCACTCCAATGACGTCACTGAACAGGAGGTACCGTGCAGTAGCGACGATGGCAAGAATAGTGAAGAAATACGAAATGGAGGTGTGAAGCCGAACCTCCACAACAGCGATGACTGATTGCAGGAATCAGTCGCAGCGAAAGACTGCAACCTGATAGCAGCAACGGGTGGAACGAAACTTAGCGACGCCCCTCTCCCGGTTTTAGCGAGTTCTTTTGCCAGTATAGATAGCAACACCTTACGACGTTATCAGAAGGAGGATGTCTCGTTGCATTGCTGTTTCAGCGCAGTCGGGAAAAAGGTGATTGCGAAGTGTCATGAAACGGAATTCTTTCTGAAGGACGGCATTCCGTTTCGTAAACAAAGACTACCATGCCAGAAAGAGCTGGAACAGCTGGTGGTACCAAAACGGCTACGTATATAGTGTTAAAAATGGCCCACGAAGGAATTCTAGCGGGTCACCAAGTAGCGACCAGAACCCTGCATAGAATCGTCGCCGAATTCTATTGGCCAGGTTTGCAATCCGCTACCAAGTGGTTTGTCAACTCATGCGATGTGTGCCAGCGAACAGTTCCGCGACATTTAGTCTGACAAGCAGCCCTAGGCACGATGCCCGTAAGTGAAACTACCTTCACAAGAGTGGGCATCGACATTGTTGGAACCATTTCACCCATATCATCTAAGGAAAAACGGTACATATTAACAATGGTTGGCTTCGCAACCAGATATCCGGACGCGGTCGCTTTACCGACCATTGATTCGAAGCAAGTGGGGTTCGTGCCCAAACTGCGCATGCGCCAGCTTTCTCCCCTCCCTCGTGTGAGCGCGAGGAGGTGGGAGGAGGTGGCGCGGGCGCTGCGTTCACTTCGTTTCTCCTCTCTCGTTTCTCTCTCTTTCCCTCTTTCCGCCACAGCTTTGCGCTCGTATATAATGCGGGGCGCGCTCGCTCCCGCTGCACTCTCCTTCGCAACGGCGCTATGGACGTTCGCGAAGCTGAACGTAAAAGGCAACGCCGGCAAGCGAATCTCGAAGCTGCGAACGCCCGTCTTCGCTGTGCTTCCGTAATTCTCTCTCTGTGCAACGATGTGCAAAACGCCATGAACAACGTCAACGTCGGCGCTAGTTGCAGCGGCAGCGCCACCGCCGCGGAGAAGAGGAAGGCTCAGGAAGCCGAACGTGAACGTCAGCGTCGCTATGCGGTAATTCAAACGCCTCGACAACCACCGTCTCATAAGTCACATAAGAGAAACGGAAACTCGATGCGCACCCACCGCGATGCTTGCGCATCCCACGATGGTTGCCCGTACGGGGAGATGATGTGTAATTTTTTACAGGAAAGTGTTTTATGCCGGGGTCCACCAAGACTTCAATGACGTATTTCCGTCACGGAAATAACGACTAAAAAGGTACACAATCAGATCGCAAAGAAAAAAAAAAAGGTTCCGTCACCGGGCATCGAACCCACGACCGCTCGGTCCGCAACAACAGATGCCGGGCACACTATCCACTGCGCCACGGTCACAGACTGTAGAGGCGTTACAAACGCACCTTTTATATCTACCACTCTCCCGGTCGGCGGGGTTGTGTTGCCCTCTGGGAGCGGTAAACTAATTCGTCGTTACTGTGGCCTCCGCGATTAGCACCTGCAACGCGTTACACGTCCATGCCATTCGGCGCGTTTTCAATAGAAGTTCACTTTTGTCAATGCCTTAGCACACCGCGAGGTGGCGACATTGGCCCAAGCGTCGTAAAAGCATCAGCCTCGCTCATAGCATCACGCTAATCCAAACCAAAAATAGCTCTGCGACACGTGCCTGCCACACCTAGCTGTAACACCGCGTTCTCCGCTCACGCGCTCACCTAGAGAAGAATCTCGGCCGGGCTTCCGGGGTGGCACGACGCGCTTTGCGTTTCCCTCAAGTCCTGCCGCGGTGTTCAATCACATTTTAACATGCCGCGGGATGGCGACCAAGTTCTGCGTCTAATATGCGACGCTCTTCTGGCTATCACACCTCGTTCTCTGATTACGCTTTCACAGTTTACTACTACAAATACTACAAGGATTTGTTGAATAATTTAACAAGGACGTTAGTCGTGGGGATGGAGATGTACCACCAATCATCAAAGTGGGTGCCTCCACGTTAAAGGGTGTTATAGCTGCCAGACATCAATATACATTGTGCAAACTCTCTTATATCAATGTACAGTAAATATTCATTTACTTCTGTATGGGCACGCTTTACTTTCGTGTTATTCCGATTCCTATGACGGAGGGATCAACCATGTTTTTTATATATAGCGGCCATGGCCGTTGTGTCGGCGTTCTCTGTGGTGCGGAACGGGCATGAAGGCTGTTACATTTGTACGGGCACGAGACCAGCCGTATGAAGAGCCGGCGCCGCATGAAACTTTAGGTACACCCTGGAAAATAATTGAGCCAAATGAGTGCTCGAACGCGCCAGCAAATTACTTTCATTGTCAGGGCTGGCGTCTGCTCTATGCGCTAACAGCGGGGGCACGGACGCGGATGCGAAACGGAAGCACATAAGCCCCGCATCTCGCGGCAAATCAGGAAAAAGTGAAAAAGACGCACACATTCACTTTGTGTGTCTCATTATTTCTCTCAAGCTTTATTGAACTATTCAAGCAAGAAATTACACAAAGTACACATGTCGTGTCAAATAATTATTGCAATGTCACGTGCTACTCTTGGCGACGTCAGAGCGCAGTCGTGTAGTAGAGGACCGACGTCACAGCACTACCGTCTACGTAGGGCCATTCCATCGTGTACGTCATCCCCTCATTCTCTGGGCGCGCGCCCGCGATGAGAAGGGCAAGCAGCGTTCAGCTTAAAATTTGAGCGATTTCCGCGGCGCGTAGCGTTCCATCTTTTGACAGACGTGGTCGTGAACGCACTGCGATCGTCAGCTCAGAAGTGTCGGACCTGGCGAGGGGCTCTTTAAGAAAGCCTGCTCTCATCCGCTTTACCCAACTACAAAGTGAATCTGCGTCTTCAGGATCAAGTTTTATCCGCTTGCAAAACAGCAATAGGTCGTTGTTGCAAGATAATGGCAGTTATTTAAATATCAACTTTAAAAGATGTGTTCATTGGTCAATTTGCTATCGGATTGCTGAAGGCTTGCTTTCTTGAACAATTTTTTCTCACATAACATATTCGTTGAAAGTTAGACAATACCTGCGCTTCATGCGATGCCCTATCAGTGTAGCTGAGCATAACCGTTCGTGGAGTGATTTTGGCTCCATGGACAGTACTCTTCGAGGCATGCGATGGATAAGTCGCTCTTGCACGTGATATAGCATACGACATTCCAAATATTTTGGCTTTTTTCTGCGACAATGGCAGCTTACCATTCTCCTTTTTGCATTGCATTGTGTTGCATTGTGCTATGCATTGTGTTGGATTCCCATGCTGCTTGTGAGAGAGAGGAGAAAAAAACTATTAAAGAGTCTGTCAATCACATCAGGCATTGCCCGCCGGCCCTAGCCATCGGCTGCAATCCCTCGAGTCACGGGAGAAACAAAGGCATGACTGATGATGTCCTGCTGGCCGTTGGGATCTGCGTTACGGAGCCGGGCCTCCCAGTATTATGGAGTGTGTGGAAGATCGTACTGACTCGAACATATGCAGAACGCGTGGACCAGGTTTGCTGCCTTATCAAATAAGTAACAGTATCGCCACAAGGGAGAATCAATGAATGCGACAGCAAGAAATTCCAATGTCACACGAAGAACGAGAAGCAGCTCGATACTTGCAGCGCTCCTCCGAAGCACAAAGAAGGACGCCCGGAAAGAACGCACAGACATGCACAGGGCAAGCGTCAACTAACAATTGTCGCAGTTGTTACGTCTTTGTGCTTGAGCAACGTGCTGCAAGTGTCGACAATGGCGAATAGGATGGTCTTAGATATTTCTTTTTCTTTTAAACTGCGGTACGCAGAGTGACTGCCTGCGATTCCTGCCACATTGGGTCGTCTGATGCAAGGTGTGCCCGGTGCTCTTTGTTTTATTCCAGATCACGAGTGGGTACAGAAAAGGGCCACTCTGTCATGGGCGTTTTAAGGGCATATTTCAAATTGAAAGAAAATTAGGAGCGTTGCGTCTGCAAATGTCGACAATGGAGAATGAGACGCTCTTAGATATTTCTTTTTCTTCTGAACTGCAGCGCGTGGATCGACCCCCTGCGTCTCCTGCCACACTGGGGCGTCTGATGTAAGGTGTGCCAAGAGTTACTCTATATGCTACCTTTATGTAGCAGAGTGGCGCATAGGTCTGGCAAGCAACCAGAGTTATGCGGTGAAGTCGCAGTCCGTTTTTGCAAGCAACATGCCTACCGTGTCATCGATTAACATGGCGGGCGTGTCGAAGACCTGCGACAAACATTGAGAATCGATGACAAGTGTTAATTCAGTTGGCTGCAGCGGTGGCGTCAAGAAATGCATACATTGGCCCGAGCGTCAGCTTGTCCGCAATGCATGGTTGCTAGTAGCGCTTAAAAGACAGATGCGCAACTCTGCTACCTAAAGGTAGCATATGCAGTAACTCTAGGTGTGCCCTGTGTCCTTTATTTTTTTCCTTCCACATCCCGAGAGGGTACAGAAAAGGGCCACTTTGTCGTGCGCGTCTGAAGGGCAGTTTTCAAATTGAAAAAAAAATTAGGAGCGTGCGTGATAGAAAACACGCTGAAGCTCCTCCGAGATTTGCTTACCGCCAGCGGTAAATGGTGTATATAATAGCTCGCAGTTATATCGTCAGCGTCCCCCCGGTCGAGTGCTTCGGAATTTTTTTCTCCTGCTTTATTTTTCTTTATGCCTTTCTATATATATATATATATATATATATATATATCAGGGACTTGACGGCGACGGCAAAACTCAGCCGAGAGTGTCCATATAATTCCTATCGCAACAAATTTGCACTGTGACCGGGAAACGTTGGGTGCCACTTGCTGTAGATTACGGGGTTTGGAAAAACCGCCGTCTGTAATTTTCGCCACACATCCTTTTATTTCTTACTGAAAGATCTCTCCGCTTGTAGGTATATATTGCAGATTTCCCCTGTAGTGCGCTGTGATTCCCTGGTATGCGCGCATATCCTCTCTTCCGTTTGTTATTTCGGTTACTTGGGAGGTTCCGGGGATCGACCGGTTAGTGAGACCTCGAACGAGCGAATGTGCCTCCTGGTTCCCTCTAGGTCCCTGGTGATCTGGTGCTCAGAAGAGCCTGATCAACTCTCTGCGCCCCCCACCCTGTTTTATACGGACGGCAGTCTCCGTCACCGTTCCCAATTCGTAATTTTTGACAGCGTTGTTGGAGTCGCTGATGACCATCCAACTCCCTTTTGGCTTATGGCCAGGGCTAAGGCCACTTCCTCGACCTCTACAGCCTCGACACCACTAACTGTGCAGCACGCCATCAGGGTTCCGTCTTCCCTGACCGCCGCTGCTGTGTGTGCCGCTTCGCGCTCATATTCCTCAGCGTCTGTATATAGGACGCCATGTCGTCCGGTGTATCTAGCTTGTAATGCCTATGCCCTGTCTTTGTGCACGTCTTTGTGAAAGGCAGGGTTCATCTTTCTGGGTAGCGGAGGAATCTATTAAATGCGAAGCATTTCTTAGCGAACTGCTGCGACTTTGAGCGTATCTATCTATCTATCTATCTATCTATCTATCTATCTATCTATCTATCTATCTATCTATCTATCTATCTATCTATCTATCTATCTATCTAGCCGCCTACGACTTTGAGCTCTCCTGGCCGTTTCGTTAATGGGATGTATACCAAATTTGGTATGACATAACATGACCGTATTACGAACATAAATGACAGGTCATAACATGAAAATCATGACATGCATGTCATGAACAGCATGATTTACATGCCACGGTCTTGGGGTTCTTGCGCCCGTTTCGTTAACTTGATATATCTCAAAATTGGTATGGCGTGATAACAGTGTATGACGAACACAAGTGACAAGTGCTAATGTGCAAAGCATGACACGCATGTTATGTACAGCATGATTTACATTACATGGTCTCGGGTCGCTCGTAGCCGTCTAAATGAATGGATACATACCAAAACTGGTATGGTGAGACATTTCTTTATGACGAACATAACTGACACAAGGTAACCTGAAAATCGTGATATGCATGTCATGTACGACATGATTTACATGCCCCGCTCATGGTACTCTCGCGGCTGTATCGCTAGATATATGTACACCAAAATTCGTATTGCGCACCGATACTCTATGATGAACATAAATCAGAGGTGCTAACGGGAAAATCATGTTATGCAAGTCATGTACGACATGATTTACATGCCACGGTCATGGTGCCCTCGCGGCCGTATCGCTGAATATATCTACACCAAAATTGGTATTGCGCACCGATACTGCATGATGAACGTAAATCAGAGGTCGTAACGGGAAAATCATGACAGGCAAGTCATGTACGACATGATTTACATGCCACGCTCATTGTCCGATCGCTGCCGTTTCGCCCGCTTGATATACACCAAAATTGGTATAGCACGACAAGACTGTATGATGAACGTAAATCAGAGGTGTTAACGGGAAAATCATGACATGCAAGTCATGTGCGGCATGATTTACATGCCACGCTTATGGTGGCCTCGCGGCCATTTCGCTCGCTTGATACACACCAAAATTGGTATTGCGTGACGCGACTATATGACGAACACAAATGACAGGTGGTAACATGAAAACCATGACACGCATGTCATATACGACATGATTTACATGACACACTCATGGTGCACTCGCGGCCGTTTGGCTAGCTTGATATATACAAATATTAGTATTGCGCGACGCGACTGTATGGTCAACATAAATGGGAGGTGGCAACATCAATATCATGACATGTGTGTCATGTACGACATGATTTACCTGACACTGTCATGGTGCGCATCCGGCCGTTTTGTTAACTTCATATATACCAAAATTGGTATGACATGACACTAGTGCGTCATGAATATAAATGATAGGTCATGCATTGTATATTCCAGAATATGCGTTTTCATTAGCACGGCATATACCGGAGCGTACATGCATGAATGCATGTCAAACATGCGATATAAAGTGAACTAGATGCCATGGCATGAATGACTTCACTTGTCTCAAAGACAAACAAGGCGATGTAGCAGCTCTCTGCCGGCTGCTTCGCATTACATCGATTCCCACAGTGCGTGGGATCTGCCTAATTTTTTTTGTCCCTTGTCTCTCCCGGTATGTCCTTTGAGCGCACTTGCACATGCTTGGGCCCGTAGGCCAACGTCTTTAAAATTGCTCTGCCCGTTCTATATCTCAATATCCCCAATGCTGCGCGGTAACTGCAGCCTCAATCAGCCAATCTAGAATGTTACATACCCCTAACTTAATAATCTGTCAGTGGACGCGTTCGGGGGAAGTCTGAGAGCCACTTTCATACTTTTTGTCACACTGATTTCAAGCTTGTTCCGTTCCACTCGGTTGAAATTGCGATAGGGTGCCTCGTGCACTCTTGTACTTATTATGAAGGTTTGCACGAGTCTAAGAAAGTTAACGTCCGTCATACCAGCGCGCCTGCTCGCTATTTATTGGAGGAGACAGCATGTCTCATTTGAACTCGCTTCGAGCCTGGCAAGCATTCCATAATATTTCCAGTTCGCCTGAACCATCAGCCTGAGGACACGGATACTGTCGACCGTGGGGATCTCTGCGACGTTAACGTACTTGGGAGAGAAAGAACGCCTTTGAAAGGAAGAATCATTAATTATGATACTAATTAGGGTGCATAGAACAATTATTCACGTAGGTAATTGTCTTATGAAAGTGTGGTCTCCTGCGCTTTAGCCAAGTGCGGTCACTCGATGACATTAAGATGAACTTGCATCACTTAACTACTCTGGTATAAGATGTTGTTATCAGTAAACGATAGTTGTAGAAACGATAAGTTAAAAATTTTATGAAGTGGAAAAATTGTTATCGTGGCGCTGAATGCTTGGTTTCCTGAAGAAATCTTTTTACATATCTTATTTGGTGAAACTAGCACAACACCTGTGCCACTTCCTATGGTTTCCCAGTATATTTGGTAGTAACCGTCCGTGGAGTAATTCGGCTCCATCGACGATGCAGGTGTCGGCGATACGGTGTATTACGATAGTAGAGTACAAATTGTACTGGAAGTTGCTCGTCTCTTGTTCTAAACGTATATTAGGGGAGAAGCTCCTTATAGCATCACCTGGTTGGTCGTCGCTCCATCCGGCGTTCCCCCGCCGTCGCGTCTCCCGTATCATTCACAGGATGGCGCTGTCCCATAGGGATGCATGCAAACTGCAGTTGGGTGACGATATACTAGATGGCGCTGTCCCATAGATATGTGTGCAATATGGCGGTTGGGTGAATGCACTGTAGACGGCGTTATAGGTGCCGCTGCTCTCAGATTGGCTGCTGCGCCCGTTATCTGTCATTTTCCTTGATCGTCGCCGTACGCGGAGGAGCGCGCTTGCCGGATCGTGCTGCTTGGCGGATCATGGACGACGAGGAGCGCCGGGTGCGGAAGGCCGCTGCTTCTCGTGCTCGTCGGCAGGATCCCGAGGTGCGAGCTCGATAGGCTGCCGCCAAGCGATCGCAGCAGTAATCAAAGCGATACGCCGCTTTGATTACTTTAAATTTCACGGTGTAACCATGATTGCTTCAGGAGCTTCGCGCAAGCTGTTCATCATTCACCCGTGGATATGCCGTAATTTTTCTCGAAAGTCCAACGCCGACCATTACATGCAGCTGAAACTATTTCTGGTGGCATTACATATAACGTACAACATTCTAAATCTTTAAACTTTGTTCTCTAAAGAACGAAACAAACTCCTGGGCGGAAAAGGCAGCTTACCATTCTCCTTTAGTAGCGTACTTCTAACTCTCAACCATGCCGAAATCAAAATCATAAGGCGCCTGAATCAGCGCGAATATTGACCGTGGCGGCGTGGCTCGGCGCATTCAAACAGTCATCATCGCATGATGACTTCATCATTACTTCACAGATCAACAAAATTTTGACGTCATCACACGAGATTGTCATTTTGTCAAAGTTGTGCCGATCACAGACGCAGAGCAGAAGAACATGAGGTACAGAAAGCCGGTAATGCGTTCGATCCTGAAGGTAGTGAAAAAACAACGTTAGGTCTATAAAGCTTCCGCAGCGGGAAAGGGGGGATGGGTGCGGGGATAAGGTCAATACGTCGACTGAAAAGAAAAAAAATGGCTTCCGCTTTCGAGTGTTCTTAGGCTAGTGCCTAAGAAACCTTTCAGTTTTTTTTTATAGCGAAACTGTCTTTGTTTGTCTTCAGTCTCAAACAGCATTACTCTGCGAGGTCGTTGACCTCATAGCAAGCGCTGTGACGACTCTTTCACCGCAGAAGAGGGAGGTTACCGAGCTGTACTGACATGAGCTGCTGCGGGGCTGTCCTAAGCCATGAAGATGATGGGTGTTCGCTACAGTGAACTAGACCCCTATCTAGTTCAATGTAGTTACTTCAAATGTTTGTGCGTGGGGCCCCTAGGTTATTTTAATTTGTTACCTCATTGGTGAAGACATTGATGGACGCGGACCGAGGTGAAAAATATTACTGACGTTTCGGCTCTCCCCTTGAGCCTTGTCCACAATGAGATGAAGTGCATTACGCATGTGAATATTCATTACTATCGCCTCTCGCCTATCTCGGAATATATCCGGTTCGTGATTTGTGAAATAAGATTGCCAACGTCGGTGACGTTAAGATATTACATTTGTCGCATGCCCGCGTTGCCCCTGTTTGTTGTGGCAACTTAAGCGTTCATACGATGCAGGCCAGTTGTCGGAGTCAAGTTCTGCGCTGCAGCTGAGAGTAGGCGGGCCCGCAGACTGGACAGGGCAGCCACGAATACAGTGTTAGCGAAAATTGAAGGGTCGCGATGGCTGCGTCGGTCATAGCGCCTGGTCATATTTTCCCTGTGTTCGTGTCGAGGAACGAGATCTCGCAAACGTCTACTATAAAACATACCAACAATTATAACACAGATCGTATATACCTTCTGTGACTACGAGTTGTGGATGAGGTTCTGCGGCACAGTATGCCAAGGATTTTCGAATCATTCATCCTAAAATACAGGGCATGCGAACACGGACACAAGAAAAAAAAAATCACAGCATATCCACGGAGTGAATGATGACGAGTGGGCGAAGCTGCGGAGGTTCATCGGTAAACCGTGAATCTTCCGTGAATTCTGCCCAGTACATCATCACCGACGTGAGATCGGGCGCGTCTATACTAAAGGTTCGATGAGTTATGACGACTTGCAGCTCACTTTAATTTTACATGTACGCTGTGAATTTTCATTGTTTAGAAAACCATTGCTTTAGAAAACATCTGGCGTCTTTCGTTAAGCAGCTGGCGTCTTTTCGTTTTGCTTTAGAAACATCTGACGTTCTTCCGTTTTGCTTTTACAAAACATCTGGCGTCTTTCGTTGGTTTATTTCATCAATCAACGGCGTTTTGAACAAAATTTTTATTGTTTAATCACGCACAGTAGAAATCTCACCAGGCACTACCTTGGAGGTAAAGAATGGCTGCTAATGGGAATGAGAGACAGAAGAAGTCGGCTTTTAGCTACCGCTGCTAATTTTTTTATTGTTCAACAACGCACAGGAAAATCTCCCACCGGCACCACCTTGGAGGTCAAAGCGTAAGACTGGTTACGCACTACGACTACGACTACGAGGGACGAACGGGTGCCGCCTTAAGGAGCTTCCCCCTAAAAGTCAAGACACCACAATCGCCATTTGTGGTGTCTTTTTCTCGTGTCCGTGTTTGCACGCCCTGTCTTTTGGGATGAATACTTACCAACTAGCTCCGCTCTCTGTTTTTCTAAGCTTTATTGCTAGCACTCTGAGCCCTTTTTTCCATGATATCCTACTTATCTGAACGATCTTGCTTCTTCTTTATTTGCTATTAGTTTGTTCCATGCTAGGCCTACGGGATTTGGGGTTTATTGACTTCCTTCTTCTGCCCGTGTTTGCACGCCCTGTCTTTAAGTATCATTACTTACCAACTAGCTCAGCTCTCTCTTACTCTAAGATATTGGAAGCTCTTTGCCGGCACCTACACTTACAGTGCAGCTGCCAAGCATGATAAAATTTTAACGCGAATTCAGTACGTGTAACTGTAACGTCACGGCGACAAGACATTTGAACACTCAAGAGCCGCTTAAATACACCTACCATTCTGCCGCAGTGTTAGCTAATTCGCAGCCGACAAAGCGACTAGGTGCTCCACAGGAAAGTGGCAACAAAAAAATATGCCGTGTGTGTTCTGGGGGCCAACTTAAAAAATATTCCAGGCTAAAAATACATTAGCCTTTGTTCACTGCGTAGCAGTTGAGCATATCCGCAATTGCCACATGCAAAGTATATTTACTTGAGCAGAAGCAGCACATATACACCATGAAAAATTATATAGGCAGTACAATTTTCGCTGGTTTCCGCGTTTTTTTCACGAAGATTCAAAGCATATGTTACTGGATTAAAAAAAATCACAGCATATCCACGGAGTGAATGATGATGAGTGGGCGAAGCTGCGGAGGTTCATCGGTAAACCGTGAATCTTCCGTGAATTCTGCCCAGTACATCATCACCGACGTGAGATCGGGCGCGTTTATACTAAGGTTCGATGAGTTATGACGACTTGCAGCGCACTTTAATTTACATGTACGCTGCGAATTTTCATTGTTTAGAAAACCATTGCATAGAAAACCTCTGGCGTCTTTCGTTAAGCAGCTGGCGTCTTTTCGTTTTGCTTTAGAAACATCTGGCGTTCTTTCGTTTTGCTTTTACAAAACATCTGGCGTCTTTTGTTGGTTTATTTCATCAATCAACGGCGTTTTGAACAAAATTTGTATTGTTTAATCACGCACAGGAGAAATCTCACCAGGCACTACCTTGGAGGTAAAGAATGGCTGCTAATGGGAATGAGAGACAGAAGAAGTCGGCTTTTAGCTAACGCTGCGAATTTTTTATTGTTCAACAACGCACAGGAAAAAATCTCCCACCGGCACCACCTTGCAGGTCAAAGCGTAAGACTGGTTACATACTAGGCTACGAGGGACGAACGGGTGCCGCTATATGGAGCTTCGCCCGTAAAAAGATATGTTCTATCTGCAGAACGATGAACTTTGATCTATCTTCTTGTTCTCTGATAGAGAAAGAGAATTCATTAGAAGACAGAGAGGTCGGACTGAGCTAGGGCGCTCTGTCCCGTTACTCTTTACAAGGGAGATGGAAAGTGGAAAGATGGTGTGATGAATGATGATGTGGAGAGGAAGTGGTGCGTATACACAATAACCACGTAACGTAGCCCAGCCGCGATTTTTCTCGGGGGGAGCGTAAGCGGGGAACGCGGTGCTACAGCCAGGTGAGGCAGGCGCGCGTCGCAGCGGTATTTTTGGTTTGGATTAGCGTGATTCTATGAGCGAGAGAGACGCTTTTACGACGCTTGGACTAAGATCGGCACCTCACGGTGTGTTAAGGCGTTGACAAAATTGCAATTCTATTGAAAACGATCCCAATGGGACGGACGTTTAGCAACAAGCGTTGCAGATGCCAATCGCGGAGGCCACAGTAATGACGAATTACATTACTTTACTGGTCATAGAGGGCAACACCGTCCGCCCGACCGAAAGCACTGTGAGAGGACAGTGTGAGATGTAAAAGGCGCGTTTGTAAAGCGTATGGAGTTTGTGTCTGTGACGCAGTGGATAGCGTAACCGGCATCTGTTCTTGGGGACCGAGCCGTCGTGGGTTCGATGCCCGTTGTCGGAACTTTTTCTCTTTGGCTTCTGATGGTGTACATTTTTTTCAAAGTCATTTCCGTGAACAGAAATACGTCACTGAAGTCTTTGTGGATCCCGGCATAAAACACTTTCGTGTTAAAAATAGCCGATGTGTGCCGCTGCAGTCCAAAATCAAGGTAGGTTATCCCACGAAATAAAATTATTACTGCGTCGTTTTCGGCGATACCACTTGCGCAACGATATCGGCACATTCCACAGTACCAGAAGAAGCGTTGAAAACGACACGCTTAATTTGTGTCGCAGGGCCCCTTTAAGAAAGCGTGGTACCCTCCGCGTTAGCCTACGAAGTGAATCTACGGTTTCAAGATAACGTTGCATTCTTAACAATAAAGCAAATAATCTTTGTTCTAAGAAAATGACAGTTATGGAAATAATAACTTAAAAGATGTACTCCTTGGTAATGTTTTTATCGCGCTGCTGAAGCCTTGCTTTGTTGAACAAATTTTTCTCACATAACATATTCGTTGAACGTGAGTCAATACCTGTGCTTGATGCGATGCCTTCTGAGTACTGGTGATCGTAACCGTGGGTGGAGAGATTTGGCTGCATTGGTAGTGTGTCCAAGTTCGCTACCAGCACATGACATGGTCGAACAGTGATGCATTTGTCGTTATTTCATATGCTTTACGCCTTTAATATGCTATACCGTGGCGAACTTGCTCATTACTCTCGCGAAAGTAAGCAGACGGAGGCCGTGGTTACCTACATCTCTGTACGTGTATTTCCGCGTTGTTCACGGTTCCGCAGTGAAATAAGCAACGATCGTCATATGTGTGGTGGCCCAAAATCCGATGGATGTCGACTAACAATTGCTGTGGGGTGGGGGAGCTCACACGCATAGAACAACGCGCCCGAGACCCAGTTTTGCTCATTTGCCGCAAGGCCCCATGAGCAAGAGCGACGGAAGCAATCGATCGGCGCCATTCGTTGGGAAGATAGAGCCGCTTTGTCATTGTGCGCGTTAATGCGTTTCTTGTCCTCATGCTTTCGTTCTGCCATATCGGTGCTCGTTCGATGCACTCGATCATGCTGACACCGGTAAGCGGCGAAAATTATCGCAGCCCGAGCATGTATTGGTTCTGTTCGACCGCCGCGCAAGGACACTTCGCTCAAAAGTTCTGTATAGGCACCCTGCAATGCAGTTTCCGAGATACGATGGTAGCGCCAGAAAACACAGCCTAGCGAGTGGACGCAGCAAAATCGAGTGTCTATCCTCCGCATCCTCTATGTTCAGAAACGCTCCTTGACTTGAACGTGACTTGCCATCGCCTCAATGCAGTGAGTTTGAAACGCGTTTGTAGCGTTTCTGCTGCCTTGGCACAGCCTGAAAAGAGCGCGTTCTAAACGCGTTTGTGCTGCATTGAAGGCGGTAGCAACATCCCTGAGGTGATTACGAACGCACGTAGGAAGCGTTCGTTGAAAGAGGCGCCCAGAAGGGAGACACTTGAGCGCGTAGATGTGTCCAGCGAGCGTTTCATTTTCTTGGTATCCCTGGCGGCTGGTGCCCTCAACACTCAGGCGTTCGATAAGAGCTCCATCGCGCCCTCTGGTCAGTGACGGGTGCTATTTAATAATTCCAGAAACAGATATGCACCAATAGTTTGCCTTCAGGAAGACGCCTGGCACAGGCCAGGCGTCTGTCTGCTTTTGTTGTGTTGTGGGTGCGCGTTTTGCGGGAATGGCGTTACCATTTAGGTATCTCGGACATCTCTGGGGAGGGTCACTGCGCGTTCAAGGTAGGAGTGTGAGGACACGCCGGCTTCGTTTAGTAGTCGACGGCCTGCCTTGGAGGAGGAGAGGCGGACCACTTGGGCCGTGATCTGGCCCTCGATCACTTCGTCTGTGTTGTTGTGCATGCCTAGTTGGTGAGACGGGAGGTACACGTGTTTTGGGGTAGGCGACGTAATTGATGTGGCTCATCAGGAACACGTGGTATATGCGCAGGTGGTTGTCCTCGCCGAGGCCTTGCCTGCGACCCGAGACTCGCTGGATGAGTGGGAGCATGTGTTCTGTTTTAGTTTTGACGTGTGTTATAGTGCGTGCATGGTACCCGGTGGCCTCGACTAAGAGGCCGAGAATGCGTATGGAGTCAACGCGGGGTATTGTTGCCCGTCTTTGGCTTGTAGTGCTGTGGGAAGCTCGAACGCCTTGGAGAGATTACGAACGCCTTGGAGAGATTGCCGGTACAGTAGCAATTCTGATTTCGTGGGTGACAGTCGCAGTCTGGTGTTTTGTAGGTGGCTTCTGTGATATCGAGAGGGGCTTGAAGGGCTTCCTCTACTTCCGCCAGGGTGCCTCCTGGGCACCAGATGGGGATGTCGTCCGCTTAAAGAGCATGGTTTATGTCAGGATGTCTTGGAGTGTGTCGGACAGTCCCTTCATTACTATGTTGAAAAGCAGTGGAGAAATTACTGCCCCTTGTGGTGTTACGTTGGGAGTCGGGACCTAATGTGTATGTGTCGGATGTGAGTTGCGATACTTGTAGTTGGGCTTTTCTGTCTTGCATGAAACAAAGAAAAATTATTTAGTGGAAGTCGCAAGTGAAGAGCGGAATAAGCTCACAGGGCCAATTAAGCATTCGCCTTAGACTAATCGAATAGATAAGGCCGTCTTCTTTTAATTTAGTCGATGTATTGATCCTCCCCCACCCCCGTCCGAAAGCTGTCTGCGCCTTTTGTACTGCCACCATGACAGGTGGCATTGCAAGGTTTCTCCATTTCGCCTGTTTTTGCACTTCACGGAGGCAATGCAGAGCAACGATGTCATGTGATGACTTAATCTTGTGACGCCACGTTACGTGACGTCATGATGACATCGCAAATTCTGGCGATCTGTGACGTCATATGGTGACGTCATCACCCGATGATGATTTTTCCATTACTCATCTTGACGCCGCCGACGGTCAATATTCGCTTTTGATGAGGCATCTAGGGCTTCTGCCTTAACAACAGTAAAGAAGCACTGCGAAAACTACGCAGTATTGCATGAGCGACCGAACTTTAAACGCGGCACGGCGCCGTAGTGATAAATCAACGCAAAAGAAAACACAAAACCAGGGGAAACCCGTATAAAGTATTCCTTGGTGCTCCTCAATTGCTAAATTCAAAGCACTGATTCATTCAAACTGACTGTTGGTTCGATAAATACTAGGCTACTTTAAGATATCTTCGTATACAAACAAAAGGTGTATAGACTGAAAGATATGATATGCGCGTTGAAGAGTTGCAGCCACTGTTCTTCAGCGACGCATTAAGATCGGCCAGAGCCCTTGAAGGGTTCTGGAGCATGCTCAGATTTCCACTAGATGCTTTAGGAAAACGGAAGAGATATGGCATCAAAGAGCGCTGTGTTTGTCCTTCTCCTCTTCTGTCCGTGTTTTCGTCGCGCAATTTCTTTGATGTCATAGATCACCAACTAGCCCAAAATGCTGCTCTCAGAAAGAAACATGCTTTTATAGCGGTAGTATATCGCACAGCGGAGGCAACATGCGTTTGTCGCCGACGAATTTCGTGCTGCAAGGCCTCAATCGACGCTAAATTGCACTGTATTAAAGCTTCCCGGTATGTACCTGAAGGCAATATTGCTCTGAAGATATAATCAACGTTCACGGGTACATTCAATCACGTTTCCGGCTCCGCACCGATGCCGCCAAACGGGCGAGGGCGCCCCTAGCGGCTGTTCCTGTCCCTATATCAATCTTTCGGGGAAGCTTCATGACCAGTAAAAGTATTGAAGGACTCTGGTATAACAACCGTCTACACCCTCCTGCCTTTTTCTTGCTTCTGCGGTGCGAATGGAGGTAGTTGGAAAAGGAAACTATGCAAGCCTCGCCGGCGAGGCTTCCACAGTTTGCTTTTCCCACCACACTATAGTTTCCCACCATACGGCACCACATGGCATATGGATGCCTCGCGGGCAAGGCTTCCATGTGCCGTGTGGTGAGGTTTCTTCAGATCCGGCTCAGAGGGACGCATGGACGGAAGCCGTCTCAAGAGAGAACTTCGTGTCAACAAAGCACGTTGGTAGCTTTTTAGCTTCGTGGAAGTATATCACGCATTTATTTTTGGATGTCTATTCGATGTTTAGTCTACCGGGCGTCTGTTTAGACGCTCGTAGCGTTTTCTTAAAGCGAAGCATGCTTCGCGACGACCCGGAGGTTTGCCTCCACGTGTCATGTTTGCGAGGGACGCTGCACCGATAGTAAAATGCGATTGTCAGCGCTTCTGAGGAAAACCGCGCCGAAGCTTTTGCAATATTTTGAAAGAATAAAGAAGCTGCCAATCAATTAATACATAAAATTCAATAAATTCGAGGACGACCTAAAACTGCTCTGTATTACTGTATGACCGTATACAGTTGACATTTTGGCGGGCCCCAATTTCTCGTCTCTTCCTGCATTTGTACTGTTTCAGCTTGCTTTGACACTTGTCTCTTTCCAGGATATTGGCGAACTCAACTCACCGATAAATTGTTGTTCCCCAGTGTTTTATGTCACTATATTACAGTGGGGCGATTTTTTTTTCAGGTATGTGAGAAGCCCAAGCAGTGTTGTTAACGTGTCCATTAAGCTGAAAATGGTAAAGCCTGGCGCCTTACCAGGCATTTTACAAGACTGCCCTGCGTACATCCCCCGTCGGGAGGCAGCTGGACGTGAAGACCCAAAGGAGAAGTGGTTGCCGACAAGCTGGGGAACTCGATCAGGCACTTCAACTCCTGCGCAAGATCAGGATGAGCATGGGGAACTTTACAAGACTGAGGAGCGCATGCTACAGGAAAAAAATCCGGTGCTTGATCATCCGTCAGTGTTATATTCCTCTCCAACAGCAAGCATGATTGCAAAGCATTCAGCCAAAATACGGCAGTCTTCGTGTTTTCAGTGTGGTCAGAAATAAATATTCAGTGCTCTTGGCACCTTCTACTTTCACATGAACTTCATTTTTTTAAAATCACAGTCATGGCAATGTTTGAAAACAACGTTACCTAAGTTCTTATAGAAAACGGCTTCTTACATGGATAAGCAAAGTGGCGGGAGGCTGCAAACTGTGACGAATTTTTGTCGGGTATCTATGTGTATAACTGTAGAAGCGGTATTTTAGTTGGGAATGATTCATGCATGACGCAATGATGATAAAATGTACACCAATAAATGAATCTTCATGTTCCTGTGTCTAAGAAGGGCTCTCTTACAGAATGCAAAAGCGATACTGATAAATGCATATAGCCATTTTAATATGTTTGTTGATGAATGGAATTTTTTCCCATGTATGAATAAAGTATGTCCGGTGCCTTCTGAAAGCTCTTTTGCACTTTCTTTGAATCTGCGACTAAATCGACTAATTACCATACAGTTTGCTTTCCTTAGCCTCAATCAAACACCCACAAGGACACTAAGAGAGGCAATGTTACGATACTTACAAAAACAATGTCTCTAGTGAATTAATTGAAGGAAAGCCTCTGTGATAGCCGCACCTTTGACCAAGTTGCAATGTCATCATGTGACGTTACTTCACATGACGCCACTGTGCCACCATGACGATGTCGTAATGATGACACAAATTTTGGCGATTTGTGACGTCATAATGCGGTCATAAGGTGACGCCAAACGTGATGATAATTTAACACGTAATTGTTTTTTGCCGGGGTCCACCACGGCTCCACTGACGTATTTCCGTCACGGATATGGAGTAAAATAAAGGCT